>NC_091172.1:5814815-5824815 GCF_040958095.1 Procambarus clarkii
TGTCTCAGCCGAGGCCACCGCCTGGTGGCCAGGTGCCCTCTGACACGTGGGTGATTTGGGAAGCATACTGCTTGCGCTTTCCGATATACAAGTTCCCGGAGAAATATTAGTTAACGTCTTGCGCACAACGCTACGCCGTGCGTGGATCAGCTGCCGCCGTGAACTCGTCACCCCGCCCTACGGTGCGGGGAGTCTCCCTCTAACGTCCCCCTCTGTTTTCGTCGCCACTCCTCTCTCTCTACGGCCCAACACATGTAACACTTTTGACTTTCTTCTCCTCCTCAATTTCAACGAGTCTCCCTACATTTGTCCTGGTGCAGTCATCGGGAGGGTAAACCCTTCATGCAAACTGCACCTATTCTTGAGAAGAAGTACACAAAAAAATCGAAATAATTATGTTTTAAATCTCTAGGAAATTGATCGGATAATAACGAAGTTGCACGAATGAACTAAGAGGGGAACTGGAGCTAGAACTCGGTAGCTGCTTTGATCTTATTTGCTGCATACAAAATATAGTAGTTTAAAATTTCAAGGAAAATGGACTGATAATAGCAAAGCTGTACGAATGATCTAAGATGGGGACAAGAGCCGGAGCTCTGTAACTGAATTGATGTTTTTCACTAAGTCAAAAATAACTATATTTTAAATCTCTAAGAAATTGATCGGTTAATAGATAGTTGAACGAGTAAACTAAGGAGGAGGACAAGATTCGGAGCTCAGTTACTGTCTTGATCTTATTTACTACGTCAAACGGTTTTAAATCTTAAGAGAATTGATTGGATACTAAAGATGATACGAGAGAGAACTAAAGCGGGGACGGGAGCTAGAACTCAGTAATTGCTTTGATATTATTTTCTACATCTGAAATACATGTATAGCGGTTTTTAAATTTAAGGGAAATTGATCAGATAACAGTGAAATTGCACTTATAAACGTTTAGAGCCGGGTTCAAGAACTATTCTAAATACTTCTAAATACTGAGAACTACTTTCTCAAAATATCTGCCTAAGTCCGTAGAAGTAGTGTAAAGTGTGACTACGGCGACGCGCGCCACCTGCCAGGTGGCACTCAGGTGAGTGCCACCCGACAGGTGGTGGGCGTCGCCGTAGTCACAAGGGTTTTGGGGGAATTTCCCAGAAGTTTGGCGCGTTTCGGACGCGTGTGAGCGTCCGGTGGTAGGGTATGTGGTCAGGAAAGAGAGTAAGTCATGTTGATGGGTGCCAGGTGGTGCGCGTCGTCGTCGTCGCAGCGCGTCGTCGTCGTCGCAGAGGGTTTGGGAGGGGAATTTCCCGGAAGTTTGGTGCGTGTCGGACGCGGTCTTGAGTGGTGGGTGAGCAGGTGCAGCGCCTCACTCTAGTCACAAAGGGAATTTCTGGGAAGACGTATGAAAATACAAGGATAAGAGTGGAATATGAGGAAGGAGTAAATGAATATGTATGTGTGTTTGTCATAGACTTAATCCTGTGTGATGATGATAATAGTTTGATGATCGTGAGTAGAGGATGCGAGGGGATCCAACATAGTGGATATGTTGTTTGGGGAGGGGGGAGGGAGAGGAGAACCCCCATACCTGAGAGGAATGCCTGGACGTCCATTAGCCTCCCCCTACAGGAAGTCGTAAGTGGGAGAGGAGGGTAATAGAGAGCACCCTCCTGCGGAAGTGGGGCCATTTGTCTTAAAGGGTTTTCGTTGTCTTCAGAGTGGCGATGTTCGTCCCACGACGACTCCCCATACACTGTGGATTCGTTAAGGAGGCGCGAGGTACATACTCCTGCCGACAGACAGACCCACACTTGTCAGCCATCAATCACTCCCACCCCTCAACCCCCTACCGCCCCCATACCATCAACCATTGTTCTGTGCAATCCCTTTTAGTATGTGATTACCCTTAAGCGTTTTTCAATGTCCGCGGATGGGTATGCGTACAGGTCAGAGGTTGGAGGCTGACTGAGTGACTTTCCAAGTAGCATGGTTATTTCTCCTCAGACACCCCGGAAGTGGTTGGGCATCCATTACCAATGCGTTTTGCTACGGTCCGCGACTCTCTATCTCTCTGTCTCTCTCTATCTGTCTCTGTCTCTGTCTCTGTCTCTGTCTCTCTCTCTCTCTCTCTCTCTCTCTCTCTCTCTCTCTCTCTCTCTCTCTCTTTCTCTCTCTCTCTCTCCCGCTCTATAGTCCACCACACATCTCTTCACTTAGCAAACTCAGTCAAAGTCCGGAGGTTGGCGTTTACTAAAAGAGAGAAACATTTCACATCATCACGGAGACGCGATCTCCGCCAGCAGGGGTCCTCACCGGCAGACCCGCACCTGTCAACCAGCAACCACTCCCACCCCTCATCCCCACCCGCTCCCATACCATCAACCATTGTTCCGTGCAATCCCCGTTAGTATTATTTCTGTTAATATGTGTAAGCTATATCGTAACGTGGCCAACATGGTGAGAGCAATAAACGAGGGAAAAGTAGACACATTATATAAATTTATTTCTTTATTAAACACTTAAGCGGTTCTCTATGTCTCTCTGTCTCTCCGTCTCTCTCGCTCTGTCTCTCTCCCTCTCTCTCTCTCGTTGGGTAAAAATATACAAAAAGGAGAAACAAAACTACATCTGAAAGGTTAGGAAAAGGATAATATAATCAACAAATACGTCAAAAAACGCAATAAACTACATCTGAAAGGTTAGGTTAAAGGGTTGGGGGATAAGAACATATGATAGAACCTACTAAATACACTAAGATTATAAGAGGTTAGGTTAAGGGGGTTGGGGAATAAGAATAAATAATAACACGCATTATAAATACAACTTATGAGCAACTTGATGAACTTTAACAAATAACCCTTGATCTGCAAAAATGACCATTTGAGAAATTTGCCCTTGAAACGAGTAAATTCCTATATATAACAAAAATCCTTTGAAATGGTTAAACACACAATCTTGAACAAATAACACTTGAAATGCAAAAATGTCCATTTGAGAAATTAACCCTTGAAATGAATAAATGAATATGAGACAATGATTGACGAAACACAAAAGACCAGCAGGAATAATTATGTAGGTTAGATCATGACTGGTTGGACTAGATAAGTTAGGATACATCAGTTTGGGAATGTAAGATTAAGTTAGGTAAAGCAAGTTAGGTTACTTTAGGATAGGTAAGATAAGTTATGTAAGTTAGGTTGTGCAGGTTAAGTTAAGTAAGATAGGTAATGTAAGGTAAGTCCTGTTAGGATAGGTAAAGTTAGGTTATGCAGGTTAAGTTAGGTACGATAGGTAGAGGTAAGGTAAGTTAAGTTAGGATAGGTAAAGTTAGGTTTAGGAACGTTACGTTAACTAAGTAACATTGGGTGGAGAGGATAGGTTACGTAGGATTTGGGCAGTGTAGTTCTGAGAACAGTTTTAGGGTAAAGTGACTAAGAAAATATATTTTAACAGAAGCGCCGGTTTGGTATGAAAAGCTGAACTAGTTACATTTTGGAGAGAAATTTTATGACTGAAGATGTCTTGAAGAATAACATGATGGACGGAGAGTTTCTTTGATGAACGAATGTGTCTTAGAGAACAACTTTTTGGTGAACGAAGGTGAATTAGAGATCTCTTTGATGATTCTGAGAATAACTTTGATCAACGAAGATGGATTGGAAAGTTTCTCTAGTAGACGAAGGTGCCTTAGAGATTAACTTTTATGATTTAGAGAACAACATTGATGTCTTAGAGATTAACTTTTATGATTTAGATAACAACATTGATGTCTTAGAGAACAACATTGATGTCTTAGAGAACAACTTTGATGAACAAAGATGTCTTAGAAAGCTTCTCTGATGAACGAAAAGTTACTTAGAGAATAACTTTGATGACTGTATTTAACTTTTTGATGGCTCTGAGGACAGTTTTGTTGAACGAGGATGTCTCAGAAGGCTTCTTTGAATAACGAAGGTGAGTCTGAGAATAACTTTTGATGACTCTGAGAATGACTTTGTTGTCTTAGAGAATAACTTTGAGAGCTTAGAGAATGTCTTTGATGAACGGAAGGTTACTTAGAGAATAACATATCTTGACTGAGAATAACTTTTGATAGCTCTTAGAGATTAACTTTAGATGTCTCTGAGAATAACTTTTATGAACGAAGATGTCTGAGATTGACTTTGACGTCTCTTGGAATAACTTTGTGGACATGAGAATATCTTTGGATAACTCTGAGATTAACTTTGATGTCTTTGAAACAACTTTGATGAACGAGAGTGAGTTAGAGATTACCTTTGTTAACTCTGAGATCAACTTTGATGAACAAAAGTGAGTTAGAGATTGCATTTGATAACTCTAAGATTAACTTAGATGTCTCTGAGACAAACTTTTATAACATAGAAATTAACTTTAATGACCAAAAGTGAGTTAGAGATTACCTTTGATGACTCCGAGAATAACTTTGATGAACAAAGATGTTTTGGAAAGTTTCTCTGAAGAACGAAGGTGACTCCGAGAATAACTTTTGTTAGCTCTTTGAATAACTTTGTTGACTTTGAGAATATCTTTTGAGAACATGTACTCTACCTGTAGAGTACATGTACATGTTGTACTCTACCTGTAGAGTACAAAGGAACATGTACCTTTGTGTACTCTAGCTCTGCCTTTCCCTTCAAAAGGTTTTAACTTTAGTTTAAAAAAAAAAAATAAAAAGAATAATATTGTCATCTTTATTATTGTCTTTTTTTTTTCTTTTTACTCCCATGTTCCATAGTACACTGGCTTTGCCTGTGTCCTCTAGTATTAACTTCATTATCCAGTGTTCCTGAGTGTATCTCTATTTAAACTACCTCAGTTTGTTTTAGTGTAACTTTAGTATTCAATTATAGTGTACTTATAATAGTATAGTAAGCAAGCTTATTATCTTATAGATTTCATAATTGTTTTTTTTACTTTTTTGGTCATCTATTGTTATTAATTATTCTAGTTAATTTTTTACATTCCTAGTTCCCATAAAGTTTTTTTTTCTTTTTACTTAAAATTACCATTAAGTTTATTTTACTTTAGAATTTTTAATCTACTTTTTTCTTTGTTTTCTATTTTGTAATTTGCCATTCTTACCTTGTTTTCCTGCAATCAGCCTTTTTATGCAGACAAGTATAGACCCAGAACTAAACCTCTTATCCACTATCTATGACAATCATCACTTCAATGATCAAAATTGCAGATATTTTACAGCACATGATGTAAACAATGTATTAACAGATAATCTCAATATCTCTGTAATCAACTTGAACGTTAGATCCCTAGGTAAACACTTCGATGATGTTAGTGCTTTGATTGAAACTATTGACAACAAATTCTCTTTTATTATACTTACTGAAACGTGGTTGAAAGAGGATAATACTCAACTCTTTAACATGCCTAACTACTCGGCAATTCACAACTGTCGTCAAATGCAGAGAGGTGGTGGTACTGCTCTTTACTACCACCAAGAACTAACATGCTTAAAAATAATTAGAACTAGAGACTGCTGTGGGGAGTATATCTTCGCCAGTTTCAGAGTCAAGGGTGCCGAGTCTGTCCTGTCTGTGGGTGCAGTCTATAGAATTCCTAACACTGATGTGTCTGAATTCAACTCAAACCTTAGAAATCTAATACTAGATAACAGATTGAACAAAAACCATCTAATTATCGCAGGGGACTTTAATATTGACCTCTGCGAGCCTGAACACCCTACTGCTGTTAGCTTCCTCAACTGTATGAATTCCTGCTTCCTCATACCCTTAATCACTAGACCAACTAGAATCACTGATAGTACTGCTACGACTCTAGATCACATCTGGACCAACATAACCTCTCCGCTTACTTCAGGTATAATCACCGATAGCACTACAGACCATTACCCCACATTTCTCTTAACTAACATTAGCAAACCACCTCTAGAGACAAGGGAGTTAAGCTTTAGGCTGCACAATGAAACTGCTATAAACAATTTTTAACTGCTGCTGATAATGTCAACTGGGAGTCCGAGTTAGGTAACATAGGGGACATCAACCTAGCAGTGAAATCTTTTCTACAAACAACTCTTAGCCTTTATAACACCCACTGTCCTATGCTTACAAAACAAGTCACAAGCAAAAGACTTAACAATCCTTGGCTTACAAAGGGAATACTTAAATCCATTAACAAAAAACACGACCTTGAGAAGAAGTATAGGCTAGGAACAGTCTCCAAAGAATTCTCAAAGAATTACTCGTTATTGCTATCTAAAATAATTAGACGAGCCAAAACTAAATACTATGAAGATAAATTTACCCAAATAAAGAGCAACATTAAAAAAACTTGGAGCACAATTTCACAAATATTGGGATCAAAGAAGATTTTAAATAACAAACCAACACTCCTTTCCAATAACGTTGGTCAGCTTTCAGCCTCTGATTCTGCTATTGAGTTCAATAGGTTCTTCTCTTCCATTGGGTCATCCCTTGCAAATGATATTCCATCTTCCTGTACTGATGTTAAGGACTATCTTACAGGTAACTATCCACAGTCTCTGTACCTAAAGCCTACTAGTTCCCCTGATGTCAATGAAATAATCCTTTCCCTTAAAACCAAGTCTAGTGCCCTCGAGGAGATACCAACTTTAATTTACAAAAAAGCCTCCAGATCTCTAGCCCCTGCTATTGCATTGCTCTTCAACAAGTCACTTGAACTCCAAACCTTTCCTGACATTCTAAAAAAAGCAAGGGTAACCCCTGTCTACAAATGTGGTGATCTCACTGATGTTAACAACTACAGACCTATATCAATCCTGCCTAACTTGTCAAAAATATTCGAAAAGCTAATCTACAAGCAGCTTTACTCTTTTCTAGCCAAACACAATATACTTAGCTCTTGTCAATATGGCTTCAGACCCAAAAAAAGCACTAACGATGCACTTATTAGTATGATTAACTTAATTCACGCAGCTCTTGATAAAAAGGAGTTTCCTGTTGGGTTATTTGTGGACCTGCGTAAGGCTTTTGATACTGTCAACCATCAAAACCTTCTTCTTAAATTACATCATTATGGAGTCAGAGGACACTCCCTGCAATACCTCAAATCTTATCTTACTGACAGGCTCCAGTATGTTTCTGTGAATAATACAATTTCTCCCACCCTACCCAACAACATTGGTGTTCCTCAGGGCAGCATACTTGGCCCTCTCCTCTTTCTCATCTACATTAATGACCTTCCAGATGCCTCCCAACACCTCAAACCAATTCTATTTGCTGACGACACAACCTTCATTTACTCCAGTCCTGACCCCCTTGCTCTAAATGCCACAGTAAATACTGAGCTAGAGAAAGTCCATCTTTGGCTAACTGCCAACAAACTCACCCTTAACATCGACAAAACGTTTTATATTCTGTTTGGCAATAAATCCTCTAATCAGATAAATCTCAAAATAAACAATACCCAAATTTGTAACAAATTAGATGGCAAATTCCTTGGCGTTCTCATCGACCACAAGCTGAATTTCCAGGGTCACATTCTAAATATATCAAAAAAAGTTTCAAAAACTGTTGGCATTCTTTCTAAGATCAGATATTATGTACCCCGCCCTGTCCTGGTTACTCTCTATTACTCCCTCATCTATCCATACCTCAACTATGGTATTTGTGCTTGGGGTTCTACTACCCAAAATCATTTACGTCCTCTCATTACCCAACACAAAGCTGCTATTAGGACAATATCCAACTCTGGCCCCAGACAGCACTCGGTACCCTTACTCAAATCTCTGAATATGTTAGATATTAAGTCACTGCACATTCTCTCATGTGTATTATACATATATAAAACGCTGAACTGTAATGCCAATCCTGACCTCAAAAGCTTCATTGAAGGTTGTAACAGAACCCATGAGCACCACACCAGGAATAAATACAGTTTTGATATTCCTAGAGTACGTCTTAATCAAACTAGAAATGCTCTACAAATCAAGGGACCCAGAATGTGGAATGACCTTCCCAACCATGTTAAAGACTGTACCTCTCTCAACCAGTTTAAGATAAAAACTAAACACTACCTAATAAATTCCCTGTAACCCACCTCACTCCTTTATTGTCAACCCATGTCTGTTATTTTATTTTATTATTTATTTTTTTTTTTTTTTTAATCAACACTGTTTGTCAACCTATTGTATTTGTGCTGCTTTTTCAGTCATGTTCCCCCTTTTTTTATCTTTATTTGTATTTGTTTTCAACACTTTTTATTCTTTATGCTCAATTAGTATTAAGTTCTAGATATTAATGTTTTTCTTGCCCGAAACGCATTGCGTAATAGTGGCTTTAGGCATTGTATGTACTAGCTCTATCTATATATCAATTCATTAATGTAACATCACTTGTATGTATGTACCTTACCTGAATAAACTATTTATTTATTTTATTTATTTATTAATTTAACATGAGTAGTATTTTGTTAACTCAGAGAATAACTTTGGTGACTCTGAGAAAATCGGTGATGACTTTGAGAATGACTTCTGAGAACAAGAGTAGTATTTGAATGAGTCTTTGATGTAATGAAGAGTAACTTTGATGTCTTTGAGTAAGTCCTTGATGTCTCGAAGAGTGTCTTTGACTATATTTCTTACTTAACGACATATAATTTTAGTTAGGAACAATGATGAATATGACTATTTTAGCAAAGTGAAAGGCTACTTTAGTTAAGAACAGTGTTGGAAAGAGGTTACACATGACTATTTCAGATGAGAGAAGTGATATTTCAGTTAAGAAATGACAGGGAAACATGATGAAGTAACTATTTTTATTTGACTGATGAATACTTGTAGTTAAGGAAAAAAGACAAACATGACGAGGGAGACTATTTTGTGCTCCCAAAGTGTAATGTCCGTTAAGAACAGCGATGAAAGATAACTTTGGTTATTTTTCTTACTTGACAAAACATAATTTTAGTTAGGAACAATGATGATGAATATGACTTTTTCTGTTGATTGATGGATAATTTTAGTTATGAAATGACAATGAAACATGAAGAACACGGATATTTTTCTGATGACTAGGGAATAAGTTTAGTTATGAACAGGGTTGGAAAGATTCCTTTGACTATTTTTGGTTGATTGGATAATAAGTTTAGTTGAGAAATGAGGAAAGTGACTATGTTTTAGTTGATTGGCGAAAGATTTTTAGTTAAGAAGTTACAAGAAAAGGTTTGTCTTTGTAAATTTGGAACTGAATAAAGTGTAGATTTGTTTAAGAACGGGTTGGTAGAACTATTAAGCTGACGACGACGAGAATTACTTTGACATAGTTTTGTAAATAAAAACTGAGTGACTAAAATTGTTGAGGGGACTGTATTGCCGTATAATATTATTATTTGACAAAGAACTAGTTAGTGAATGGAAGAAACAAATTGGTTTAAAGAAACAAAGAACATAACAAAAATTGAGGTTAAGTAGGGGAATGAACACAGTGAACATACGGTGAACGCAGAAAACATGTAAGAAAAAGTTGATGAATAGAGTGAACATGCAGAGAATATGAACTTATAGAGAATATGAAAACATGATAAGGAACATAGGGAATACAAGAATGAACACTGAACATGTGAAGAACAAGCTAAGAACATTGAGAACATGAATATTGAGTATAAAAGTTATACAGAGAACATATGATGTACATGAAAACCTGACAAAGAACATAGTGAACATACGGGGAAAATGGTAGAAAACAGAAAAAATGAGAAAAACAGGTGAAAGAATTGAACTGAGCATGCTGTGAACATTTGTAGAACATGGAATGAACACAGAAAACATGGAAAAAATGTGAAGAACACAGCTGAATATAGAGTAAATATGCAAATACAGTATGATGATTATTGAAGGTTTGGATACGTTGGGGATAAAGAACTTGTACAAAATGAACTAAGCTGGGGGACAAGAGTTGAAACTTGATAACTGAACCGGTTTTTATTTACTATGTCTGAAAATGTAGTTGGGTGTTCAAATCTCAGGGGGATTTGGACTGATAGT
>NC_091172.1:5829815-5832315 GCF_040958095.1 Procambarus clarkii
ACTGACAAAATTCAGTCTTAAATCGGTCTTAAACAGGTGGCAGCATATCCCAAACTAAAACAATAAAAAATTCAGTCTTAAAAGAGTGGTGGCATATCTCAATCTAAATCTATGACAAACAAAATTTATCCCTAAAATAGTGAACAGGTTAGCGAGTACTTTTCAAGGTCAGGTCCCCTTACCTCTCTCAGAGTGACAGGTCAGCGAGTACTTTCCAAAAAACGAAAAGTACTCGCTGACCTATATATCCCAGTGCTCATGTTTCCTTCCATCTATGTCTCTATCCGCCGCTTTCATCGGACTTCTCTGTTCATCTAGCATTGAACAGGTACCCGAGAGTTAGGCAATTGTTGTGGAGTTATATCCTTAAGAAGGTTAGTAGTCCAACCTTAAGAGGGTCTCTAAACAGGCCTGAAGTATATATATTCACAGGCTGCCCGTCCCCGAGAATGGGAATTATTTGCGCACACCCACACGTTGAAGCACACTTTTGTCCCCAGCAGTTGTTTAGGTTAGGTTAGGGTTGGCTAGATAAGGTTAGGCTAGGCTATGTTAGGTTTGGATATGATAGGTTAATCTATGCTAGTTTATGTTAATCTATGCTAAGTTAGGTTAGGCTATGCTAGGCTAAGTTAGGTTAGGCTATGCTAGGCTAAGTTAGGTTAGGATAAGTTAGGTTAGGCTATGCTAGGCTAAGTTAGGTTAGGCTATGCTAGGCTAAGTTAGGCTATGCTTGTTTAGGTTGGGTTAGGCTAGATAAGGTTAGGTTAGAAAAGGTTAGGTTATGATAGGTTAGGCTAGGCTAGACTAGGTTATGCTAAGCTACTTTAGGTTAGGCTATGATAGATAAGGTTATATTAGGTTAGGCTATGTTAGGTTAGGTTATAACAGGTTAGGATAGGCTATGTTAGGTTATGACAGATTAGGTTAGGCTATTCTAGTTTACGTTAGGCTATGCTAAGTTAGGTTAGGCTATCCTAGGTTAAGTTTTACTATGATAGGCTAGGTTAGGTTACGGTATACTAGATTTGACTATTCTAGGCTAGATCAGGTTACGCTTGGTTAGGTTATACTAGGTTAGGTTAGGCTTGTACAACGTTAGTCTTTGATACGGTAGGCTAGGTTAGGCTATGCTACGTTAGGTTATACTAGGTTAGGCTAGGCTAGATAAGGTTAGGCTATAATAGGCTAGATTAGGTTAGGTTAAGCTAGGTTTGGCTAGGATAGGTTAAGCTAGGTTATGTTAGGCTAGCTTAAGCTAGGCTAGGTTAAACTAGGCTAGGCTACGTTAAGCTTGGTTAGACTAGGCAACGTTTAGCTAGGTTAGACTAGGCAAGGTTTAGGTTAGGTTAAGCTAGATTAGGCAAGGCTAGGTTAAGTTAAGCTAGGTTAGGCTAGGCTAGAGAGCTTAGCGGACAGTCTCGCTGTAATTTTGTATTTATATATATATATATATATATATATATATATATATATATATATAATATATATATATATATATATATATATATATATTATTAAATATGACCGAAAAAGTAAGATTAATAATTCTAACACGAATTTTCTCAATCTTTCGTACATTTCTTTTCACTGTTGGAGGTAATTCAAAAATCAATTCTCCAAAATTCATTTTTATTTTCTAGTCTGACGCGACACGAGCGCGTTTCGTAAACTTATACATTTCAAAGACTTTAGTTTACAAATACACAACTGAATAGAACTTAAACATCTCCGATTTTGTTATATCTACATTTGAGTGAGGTGGATGGGGTGAGGTGGCATTAATAGGGTATTAATTTCATCAACACAAGACAGAACAAGAGGTGGCATTATAGGGTATTAATTTCATCAACACAAGACAGAAACACGAAACAATGGGTATTGAAATGGAAGTGATTGTAGAAAGCCTATTGGTCCATATTTCTTGATGCTTCTATATTGGAGCGGAGTCTTGAGGTGGGTAGAATATAGTTGTGCATTAATTGGCTGTTGATTGCTGGTGTTGACTCTTAATGTGTAGTGCCTCGCAAACGTCAAGCCGCCTGCTATCGCTGTATCTATCGATGATTTCTGTGTTGTTTACTAGGATTTCTCTGGCGATGGTTTGGTTGTGGGAAGAGATTATATGTTCCTTAATGGAGCCCTGTTGTTTATGCATCGTTAAACGCCTAGAAAGAGATGTTGTTGTCTTGCCTATATACTGGGTTTTTTGGAGCTTACAGTCCCAAGTGGGCATAGACGACGTTGGTCTCTTTTAAAGAATCGTAAAGTAAAGTAAATCGTCAGTTGTATCCTCTGATTTTGTCTGTAGGGATAACGTTTCTATTAACAATATCTTTCAGGACCCTTTCCTCCGTTTTATGAGCTGTGGAAAGAAGTTCCTGTAAATAGTCTAATAGGGGTATAGGTGTGTGTTAGTTGTCTTCAGAGGTTGCATGACGTTTCACTTTCCTTCTTATGATGTCTTCACGAAACCATTGGAGAAGCCGTTGTTGACTAG
>NC_091172.1:5837315-5869815 GCF_040958095.1 Procambarus clarkii
TCCCCTTTAAGTTACTTGCGTCACGGATCTCATCCCTTGAAAGCCACTACTGGCTTGGGGCCGGATACAACTTCCTCTAATAACATCAGAGTACGAACTCAGTTGCGACCCGAGAGGGCCGTAACAGAGCCCTGTTGCTTACGCATCGTTAATCGCCTGGAAAGAGATGTTGTTATCTTGCCTATATACTGAGTTCTTTGAGGCTTACAGTCCCCAAGTGGGCATTTGAAGGCATAGACGACGTTGGGTTCTTTTAAAGCGTTCTGCTTTGTGTCTGGAGAGTTTCTATTGGTAGGCTGGCCGTTTTTTTGGTTTTATAGTAAATCGTCAGTTGTATCTTCTGATTTTTGTCTGTAGGGATAACGTTTCTATTAACAATATCTTTCAGGACCCTTTCCTCCGTTTTATGAGTTGTTGAAAAGAAGTTCCTGCAAAATAGTCTAATAGGGGGGGTATAGGTGTTGTGTTAGTTGTCTCTTCAGAGGTTGCATAGCGTTTCACCTTCCTTCTTATGATGTCTTCAACGAAACCATTGGAGAAGCCGTTGTTGACTAGGACCTGCCTTACCCTACAGAGTTCTTCATCGACTTGCTTCCATCCTGAGCTGTGGCTGAGAGCACGGTCGACATAAGCATTAACAACACTCCTCTTGTACCTGTCTGGGCAGTCACTGTTGGCATTTAGGCACATTCCTATGTTTGTTTCCTTAGTGTAGACTGCAGTGTGGAAACCTCCGCTCCTTTCCATGACTGTTACATCTAGAAAGGGCAGCTTCCCATCCTTCTCCATCTCGTAAGTGAAACGCAACACAGAATTCTGCTCAAATGCCTCCTTCAGCTCCTGCAGATGTCTGACATCAGGTACCTGTGTAAAAATGTCGTCAACATACCTGCAGTATATGGCCGGTTTCAAGTTCATGTCGACTAAAACCTTTTTCTCGATGGTACCCATGTAGAAGTTCGCAAACAGGACACCTAGGGGAGAACCCATGGCGACCCCATCTACTTGCTTATACATGTGCCCATCCGGGCTCAAGAAGGGTGCCTCTTTAGTACAAGCTTGGAGTAGTTTCCATGGAATGTTTTCTGGTATGTCAAGAGGAGTACAGGCCGGATCACGATACACTCTGTCCGCTATCATCCCGATTGTTTCATCCACAGGTACGTTGGTAAACAGTGATTCTACGTCCAACGAGGCTCTTATCCCTGTGGCCCGTGTTCCCCGCAGTAAGTCAACAAATTCCTTTGGAGACTTCAGGCTGAAGGTGCAAGGGACATAAGGAGTCAGCAAGCCATTGAGTCGCTTCGCCAGTCTGTACGTGGGTGTGGGTATCTGGCTGATGATTGGCGGAAGTGGGTTTCCAGGCTTATGTGTCTTGACATTTCCATATGCGTATCCAGGTTTATATTCTCCAATAATCTTTGGCAGGTGGAGTCCGGATTTCTTGACGTTCACAGTTTCGATCAGTTTGTTGACCTTTGCTTTCAATTCGGCTGTAGTGTCCTTCGTTACCCTTTGAAATATATTTTGGTCAGAGAGAATGAGGTTCATTTTTGCCAGATATTCGTCTTTTTTAAGAATGACGTATATTGGCGACTTGTCACCTCTTGTGACGACTATCTCCTTGTTCTCGCGAAGGCTCTTAGCTGCCGCTTTGAGCTCGGGGGACAGTATGGTGCTTCTGTAGTTGCCTCGATTCTTTCCTCCTTCCACAATAAGTTCTGCTTGTAAGGTGTCTTTGGTGGTGACCTTCTTTTTGTGTCTCGAGGACGAATATGTCGTCCAACAGGATCTCCAACTCCACTTTCCGGGCCATCTCACGTGGTCTGGACATAACGTGACAGGTATGTGACAATTCCAATTAACAATTAAAAAGCCGGAGCGCAGGTCAGGTCACTCAAGAATAAGATACGCACAAACCTGTATACCAAACACAAGGGTGCTAATTGACTAGTTGTTGTAGTTCAGGGAAACACCTGAGGGAGAGGGAGGGGAGAAGGGTGGAAAAATAGCGTGGGTAGTGTGAGGGAGGAGAGTAGATCAAATGAGAATAGGGCGCATAATAAATGAACTAAACTAACCTATTATAATATAGATATTTTAATGGGTGAAGGGAAAGGAGAAGATGAGAGAAGAGAAGTTTTCAGGAAAATAGGAAGACTTTATAATTTACCTCATTTATTATATACCCCCATACCCATCTTGAGGTGGTAGTGAACCCCATACCAATCTTGTGGGTGGTAGTGGACCCCATACCAATCTTGTGGGTGGTAGTGCACCCCATACCCATCTTGTGGGTGGTAGTGAACCCCATACCCATCTTGTGGGTGGTAGTGGACCCCATACCAATCTTGTGGGTGGTAGTGGACCCCATACCAATCTTGTGGGTGGTAGTGGACCCCATACCAATCTTGTGGGTGGTAGTGGACCCCATACCCATCTTGTGGGTGGTAGTGAACCCCATACCCATCTTGTGGGAGGTAGTGGACCCAATACCCATCTTGTGGGTGGTAGTGGACCCCATACCATCTTGTGGGTGGTAGTGGACCCCATACCAATCTTGTGGGTGGTAGTGGACCCCATACCAATCTTGTGGGTGGTAGTGGACCCCATACCCATCTTGAGGTGGTAGTGAACCCCATACCAATCTTGTGGGTGGTAGTGGACCCCATACCAATCTTGTGGGTGGTAGTGGACCCCATACCCATCTTGTGGGTGGTAGTGAACCCCATACCCATCTTGTGGGTGGTCGTGAACCCCATATCCATCTTGTGGGAGGTAGTGGACCCAATACCCATCTTGTGGGTGGTAGTGGACCCCATACCCATCTTGTGGGTGGTAGTGGACCCCATACCCATCTTGTGGGTGGTAGTGAACCCCATATCCATCTTCTGGGTGGTAGTGCACCCCATACCCATCTTGTGGGTGGTAGTGGACCCCATACCCATCTTGTGGGTGGTAGTGAACCCCATATCCATCTTGTGGGTAGTAGTGGACCCCCACACCCATCTTGTGGGTGGTAGTGGACCTCATACCCATCTTGTGGGTGGTAGTGGACCCCATACCCATCTTGTGGGTGGTAGTGGACCCCATACCCATCTTGTGGGTGGTAGTGGACCCCATACCCATCTTGTGGGTGGTAGTGGACCCCATACCCATCTTGTGGGTGGTAGTGGACCCCATAGGTACAGTCCTTGCACCGCTACTGTTTCTTATTTTCATATCTGATATAGACAAAAATACACGTCACAGCTTCGTGTCGTCCTTTGCAGATGACACAAAAATCAGCATGAAAATTACCTCTGCTGAAGACATTGAAAAACTACAAGCAGATGTCAACAAAATTTTCGATTGGGCAGCAGAAAATAACATGATGTTTAACGGTGATAAATTTCAGGTACTCAGGTACGGCAAAAATGAGGACCTGAAACATAATACAGAGTACAAAACACAATCAAATCTTCCCATAACAGAAAAACAGCATGTCAAGAATTTGGGAATAATGATGTCCGACGACCTAACGTTTAGGGAGCATAACCAAGCAAATATTGCGTCAGCCAGAAAAATGATCGGATGGAATACGAGAACTTTCAAATCCAGGGATCCCATCACGATGGTTGTACTCTTCAAGTCACTTGTGTTGTCCCGTCTTGAGTACTGCTCAGTACTCACTTCCTCCTTCAGAGCAGGAGAGATTGCTGAAACAGAGGGAATACAGAGAACATATACGGCACGCATAGACGAGATAAAACACCTAAATTATTGGGATCGTCTCAAAGCTCTCCAAAAGTACTCTCTAGAAAGGAGACGAGAGAGATACCAAATAATATACACATGGAGAATACTGGAGGGCCAGGTCCCAAATCTACACAGTAAAATAACAACGTACTGGAGTGAACGATATGGAAGAAAATGCAAGATTGAACCAGTGAAGAGCAGAGGTGCCATAGGCACAATCAGAGAACACTGTATAAACATCACAGGTCCGCGGTTGTTCAACGTCCTCCCAGCGACTATAAGAAATATTGCCGGAACAACCCTGGACATCTTCAAAAGAAAACTGGACTGTTTTCTAAGAGAAGTTCCGGATCAGCCGGACTGTGGTGGGTATGTGGCCCTGCGGGCCGCTCCAAGCAACAGCCTGGTGGACCAGACTCTCACAAGTCGAGCCTGACCTCGGGCCGGGCTTGGGGAGTAGAAGAACTCCCAGAACCCCATCAAGCAGGTATCAAGCAGGTACTATACCCATCTTGTGGGTGGTAGTGGACCCCACACCCGTCTTGTGGGTGGTAGTGGACCCCATACCCATCTTGTGGTGGTAGTGGACCCATACCTATTTGTGGGTGGTAGTGGACCCCATACCCATCTTGTGGGTGGTAGTGGACCCCATACCCATCTTGTGGGTGGTAGTGGACCCCATACCCATCTTGTGGTGGTAGTGAACCCCATACCCATCTTGTGGGTGGTAGTGGACCCCATACCCATCTTGTGGGTGGTAGTGGACCCTATACCTATCTTGAGGGTGGTAGTGGACCCTATACCCATCTTGTGGTGGTAGTGGACCCCATACCCATCTTGTGGTGGTATGGACCCCATACCCATTTGTGAGTGTAGTGGACCCCATACCCATCTTGTGGTTGGTAGTGGACCCCATACCCATCCTGTGAGGGGGTAGTGGACCCCAATGGTTGTTTTGCAAGTAGCCCTTTTCACCAGTACAGTGAAAAGTACTGTACTTCGTGAAAAGTACTTCGTTATATAATTTTCAGAGAGAAAGCGACAGGATGTTTGGAGAGGAAAGGAAAAGAGAGCTGTATGAAGGGCGGGAGGAGACAGGGGGTGAAAGGAGAAGGGGGGAGACAGGTGGTGAGGAGGAGACAGGTGGAAAGGGGAAAATGTGTGAGAGGAAAATGTTTGCGGAAGATGGAGAAGGGGTATTTAGGAGGGTAAGTTAGAGAGGGGGACAACTAAGGCGCATCATTGAAAAGCAAATGAGCATCATTGCAGTAGCAGGAGCCACGCACATCTTCAGTCTGCGTTGTTGAGACATTGTCAATTAAGCGGTGTCCAATAACAGTATCTTCGGTATTTAAGCGATACCTTTAAAAATACTGGAAATATTGAAAGATATTAATCCAGATATTAATCCCCTTGTGCAACGCACACAAGAGGCAACAGCTTCAAGCTCAACAAGTGGCAATATAAACTAGAGAACAGGCGATTGTTTTTCGCTTATAGTGTAATAAACCCCCACGGACCCGCCCACCCGCTGAAGACATAAATGCCAAGACATTACTTCCGTTTAAAATTAAGCCGGAAAAATCCTCAGGCATGGAGGATGTGGGAGGCCTTTGATCAACCGCCGACTTCCTGCCCCGTCGAGGCCATCAGAGATGGTCGCCCTCAGGCGAATTCATGTAAAACATGTATGTGTGTGTATTAAATATTTTGATTAATTATTTGCAGGATTTAGCTGTTAGCTCTTGGACCCCGCCTTTCTAAGCGTCGGTTGTCTAACGTACCGACTCTCGGCCTCTTTTCCTCCAGCATATCTAAACAACATATATTTTTATCTAACACACACACACACAACCCCAGGATGCAGCCTGTAGCAGCTTTCTAACTTCCAGGTTCCTATTTACTGCAAGGTGAATAGGAGCATTAGTGTGTGTATGTGTATGTTTGTGTGTGTGTGTGTGTGTATACGCGTGTGTGTGTGTGTTTGTGTGTATACTCACCTAGTTTTGGTTGCGGGGGTTGAGCTCTGGCTCTTCGGTCCCATCTCTCAACTGTCAATCAACACATATACAGATTCCTGAGCCTATTGGGCTCTATCATATCTGCATTTGAAACCGTGCATGGAGTCAGCCTCCATCACATCACTGTCTAATGCATTTCATCTGTTAACTACTCTGACACTGAAAAAGTTCTTTCTAACGCCCCTGTGGCTCATTTGGGTACTAAATTTCCACCTGTGTCCTCTTGTTCGCGTACCACCCGTGTTAAACAGTTTATCTTTTAGTACCCTATCAATTGCTCTGAGAATTTCGTAGGTAGTGATCATGTCTCCCCTTACTCTTCTGTCTTCCAGTGTCGTGAGGTGCATTTCTCGCAGCCTGTCCTCGTAACTCATGCCTCTTAGATCTGGGACTAGCCTATTGGCATACCACTGATTTTTTTCAAGCTTCGTCTTGTGCTTGACAAGGTGTGTGTGTGTACTCACCTAGTTGTGCTTGCGGGGGTTGAGCTCTGGCTCTTTGGTCCCGCCTCTCAACCGTCAATCAACAGGTGTACAGGTTCCTGAGCCTATTGGGCTCTATCATATCTACACTTGAAACTGTGTATGGAGTCAGCCTCCACCACATTACTTCCTAATGCATTCCATTTGTCAACCACTCTGACACTAAAAAAGTTCTTTCTAATATCTCTGTGGCTCATTTGGGCACTCAGTTTCCACCTGTGTCCCCTAGTGCGTGTGCCCCTTGTGTTAAATAGTCAGTCTTTATCAACCCTATCGATTCCCTTGAGAATCTTGAATGTGGTGATCATGTTCCCCCTAACTCTTCTGTCTTCCAACGAAGTGAGGTTTTATTCCAGTAGTCTCTCCTCGTAGCTCATACCTCTCAGCTCGGGTACTAGTCTGGGGGCAAACCTTTGAACCTTTTCCAGTTTAGTCTTATCCTTGACTAGATAAGGACTCCATGCTGGCGCTGCATACTCCAGGATTGGCCTGACATATGTGGTATACAAAGTTCTAAATGATTCTTTACACAAGTTTCTAAAGGCCGTTCTTATGTTAGCCAACCTGGCATATGCTGCTGCTGTTATCCTCTGGATATGAGCTTCAGGGGACAGATTGGCGTGATATCAAGCCCCAGGTCTTCCTCTCTCTGACTCTTGAAGTATTTCATCTCCCAAATGATACCTTGTATCTGATCTCCTGCTTCCTACCCCTATCTTCATTACATTACATTTGCTTGGGTTAAACTCTCCTGCAGCTTGTCCAGGTCTTCATGAAGCCTCAAGCTCTCCTCTTCTGTCTTAATCCTTCTCATAATTTTGGCGTCGTCAGCAAACATTGAGAGGAATGAGTCCATACCCTCTGGGAGATCATTTACGTATATCAGAAACAGGATAGGTCCAAGTACAGAGCCCTGTGGGACTCCACTGGTGACTTCACGCCATTCTGAGGTCTCACCCCTCACTGTAACTCTCTGCTTCCTATTGCTTAGGTACTCCCTTATCCACTGGAGCGCCCTGCCAGTTACTCCTGCCTGTTTCTCCAGCTTATGCATCAACCTTTTATGGGGTACTGTGTCAAAGGCTTTCCGACAGTGCAAAAAAATGCAGTCCGCCCATCCTTCACTTTCTTGCTTATTTTGTCACCTGATCGTAGAATTCTATCAAGCCTGTAAGGCAAGATTTACCCTCCCTGAACCCATGTTGATGGGTTGTC
Organism: Procambarus clarkii; assembly: GCF_040958095.1. Lineage (NCBI taxonomy): Eukaryota > Metazoa > Arthropoda > Malacostraca > Decapoda > Cambaridae > Procambarus > Procambarus clarkii. The sequence continues at coordinate 5,844,772 of NC_091172.1, forward strand.
ACGAAGTCCCTTCTCTCCAGATGTGTTACTAGGTTTTTTCTCACAATCTTCTCCGTCACCTTGCATGGTATACAAGTTAAGGACACTGGCCTGTAGTTCAGTGCCTCTTGTCTGTCACCCTTTTTGTATATTGGTACTACATTAGCAGTCTTCCATATTTCTGGTAGGTCCCCCGTTTCCAGTGACCTACTATACACTATGGAGAGTGGTACCAACCAGGCAGGTCAACACTCCCACCCCGGGCCAACCAGGCAGGTCAACACTCCCACCCCGGGCCAACCAGGCAGTAGTAGGAAGTACGACGTAGACCGGCCGTTTTGGTTTTTTCCGGGGCCGGTCTACGCAACCCCGGTTTCACGAACTTAAAGTACGCCATAGACCGGCCGTTTTGTTTTTTTCCGGGGCCGGTCTAGCAACCCCAGTTTCACGAACTTAAAGTACGCCATAGACCGGCCGTTTTGATTTTTTCCGGGGCCGGTCTATGCAACCCCGGTTTCACGAACTTAAAGTACGCCATAGACCGGCCGTTTTGGTTTTTCAGGGGCCGGTCTACGCACCCTGGGTTTTCTACAAGTCGCTCTATGGCCCCTGCCATTTTCGCTCAAGGGGATTAAACGGCCGCCTCCAGTCATCCCCAAATTTCGTTAGCTCAGTGACCCTGCACAGACATTGCTAATGGTCAATGACGTCACCAGCTAGCCGCTCAGCGTTCCTGCACCGGCATGTTCAAGGGGATTAAAAAGCTGGTCTATGAGTCGTGTGTTTTGAGATACAACAGTGACCTTGAAACCTAATGTAAAATACCATCATCCCTAGTCTATATTTAATTTCATATTTACTTCCAACCATCGCCCATTACATTTATCAAAGGGGATCATGTATGTGAGGGAAGAACATAACTTCAGCACTGCAAGAAGTTATGTGTGTATTTTCAAGTTTGTCCCCTGCTGCCTGTATTTACCCAGGTCTTTTTCCTAAATATATAACTTATCCAATTCATTCCTATTCTGTTTCATGTTGATACGTTTAATAGGTTATTAATATTCCCCTTTACTATGACCATTCAGTCACACCTCTATCATGTCACCCCTATTTCTTCTTCGTCGTCGTTCTAGAGAATGTAATTTGAGCTTTGACAATCTTTCTTAAAGGATCGTTTATTATGCATAGGGCAAAAAATAAAATAACAAAACTGCTATCAGTCGTTTGTATGAAAAAACAGAGCCCTGGGCATTGGTGATTTCAATGCGTGTTCAGTAGTAAACCAATATTGTCCTTAACCGCATACACGTCTCACATTCGCTCAAAACATACCTCCCACACCTTACTGTGTCAAATAACAAAAAAAAAAAATCATTCAGTAAAAGCAATCCTCTCATGTTTTAAAATAAGGCCTTCTGCGGCGCGAGGCGTGCTAAATGCGGATCCCAGGAGGTTCACACATAAGTGTGAACTCTTAATCTGGCTTAATACCTCACTGTACTCTGTGCTTCATCAAAGTTGATATTCAGCTACAATAGCTCGTATTTTCGCTCATTGCTTATATTTTCTGTTATTCATAAACCCGATCAAACCATCCTAACCTAACTTATTATATATAACAAACAAATACATTCTACAGAACAGTTATTGTTGTTGTTTAGTGACATCGTGAAAAGCGACCTCAGGTATAGGGATAAGGTATTGCTGGCCATTAGCACATAGGTGTGAAGGTATTACAGTACCTTACTGGTCAACTATGTATGACATCACCAGACAACCAATGCGACCTTTAGCATCCTACCTGTATATGTACTGTATTTGATGTTATTATTATTTAAAAATGACTAGAGTAACCATCCCCACCTAACCTAATCAGAGGTTTAAGAATATACATTTTAGTCATTCCCAACTGTAATCATTATTCAGTGATAAGTTCAAAACTAGAATAGCAACCCAAATGTCGTACCGCAATTTGAGCAGAATCGTACGTCTGGCATCATGACAGGTAAGTTGACCTGGTTTAAGAATATACATTTTAATTATCCACAACTGTAATTATTATTCGGTGATAAGTGCAAAAGTATAACAGCAACCCAAATGTCGTACCGCAATTTTTTTTAGAATCGTACATCTGGCAGCATAGCAGGTGAGCTGAACATAAGAATAAAGGTAACTGCAAAAGTCCTATTGGCCCATACGAGGCAGCTCCTATATATTTCCACCCAATCTCATTCATATTCATGTCCACCCTATGCTTAAAGCAACCAAGGGAACCCACTTAAAGTATTAGTGTACAATAATAGTTTTAATAAATAGCTATCATTCTAGTTTTATACACAACAGCAATTATGAAACTCTATAGCTAGATATTCTACTATAATCCACAAGTAGCCACCACACATCTGGCAGCACAGCGGATTAGTAGCTGTGTTCATAGGCTAGTCAACTGTCCTCACATCCATCAAATAGCTATCCAAATGTCGCACCTCAATTCATCCATCTAGCAACTCAGCTGGATCCTAGCCACTATATTCATAAGCTAATCATTTCTACACCTCGAAAATAAAAAATCCTAGTTTTGCTACACAAATCAGCTAATTTGTTTCTAAACCAACAGTCGCAAATACAATCATATATACCTACACATACTTCACACTATATATTCATAGAGAACAGCCTAATTATTTTTTACCACCATTTCCCCATTAATCAGATGTAATTTATGCCATACACAGAAAATACAGCATTTACACACCAAATATGCCATTTATGCACAAAATATATTATTTACACACAAAATATACCATCACACAAAAATATGTCATTTATAGACAAAAATATGTCATTTACATACAAGATGCCAGTTGCACCCAAAATATGCCATTTACACAATATTGCATGTACACTCAGATTATAACATTTACAGAAAGTATGATATTTGTACAAATATATCAAAATGCTTATGCATTTAGACAATCAAAAATGCGCTTTCACTAAAATTACACAATTCCACAAACATAATTTTCACAAAATACTCATACATTGTCTCATAAACCAAATACACTTATACCACTAAGGTCTATTTTTTTCAGATTACAGAGCTTACACAAAATACACAATTTGCACACAAAAATACAGTTGCACCAGTTCCACGTCAACAAATTAAAAACACAACTTGCATAAATGCACTATTAGTACAAAAATTATTATAAAACATGTACAATTATTGCACAATTTGTGTAATTATTGTACATCTTTGCACAATTAATACAAGAAAACTTGCTATATAATTTCTCGACTTGCACAATGACAATAAATACACAAAGGTATAAATAAACAATTCGTCCATATGCAATTACACAACATGCACAATTAATAAACAACTTTCACAAATATTACACATCTTTCATAATTATTACACAACTTGCACAAATACATATCTAGCTCAAATACGTACAATACATAACTGCCCCAAATATGAAAATACACAACTGGCATAAAACACGATTTACACAAATACAATTGCGACATTTACACAACTTGCTCAAAAATAAAATCAATACACAACTGAACAATACATAACTAGCACATATTCATTAAATACACAACTAGAAAATTTCAACAAATACATATACAATTAATACATACGACTTGCACAAAACAATACACAATTTATAGAAATATAATCAATACATAATTGCAATAATCATACGACTTATGCAAAATATATAATCTACACAATCAATAAACAAGTATATTAATTGTGCAATATATGTACAAATACAAACACAACCAACTGGGTCAAACAATACACAATTTGCAAGATATTTTTCTAGGTATATTTAGGACATTAATTACAATATGCTGAGTTTAACCAACTCCCCAAAAATCAGAATTTCACATATTAAAAAGGTACATATGACTTCCGATGAGCGCTATTATTAACACATTCATTTTCCATTAATATTTCAACATTATCAGTGCTAAACTATTCATCTAACATATGTCCATTGTTTGTAATACATTCCTTGTTACATCCTCTCCAATCAGGCCACCCATATATATTTATGCAAACCATCTAACAGACTTATTTATTCTAGCCTTAGTTATGTTAGGTTTGGTGAAGTCAGTATTTTATATGATAATTTTAAGAAAATTTGCTATATTTTATCAAAAATGCATTATCTTGAGATTATCTTGAGATGATTTCGGGGCTTTAGTGTCCCCACGTCCCGGTCTTCGACCAGGCCTCCACCCCCAGGAAGCAGCCCGTGACAGCTGACTAACACCCAGGTACCTATTTACTGCTAGGTAACAGGGGCATAGGGTGAAAGAAACTCTGCCCAATGTTTCTCGCCGGCGCCTGGGATCGAACCCAGGACCACAGGATCACAAGTCCCGCGTGCTGTCCGCTCGGCCGACCGGCTCCTCCGCTCGGCCGACCGGCTCCGCATGCTATCAAAACCTAAATTCATCAAAATCTATAAAAAAAATATACTTATACTTCACAAATTTACCTAAATTCAACCTAGTAAAAGCTAAACTAACAAAATATGAGCATCCCATATCCTCACATACAAGCCTATAACACCTCTATCCATACATTACATGAGTTGGCCATATAGCTCGAACCCCAAATAGGAAAATTTACACTATTTCATAAACATGCTAGTTCATGACCCCTAAGATATTATATGTATATGTCCTTCCCTAAGGGGCCTCGTAGCCTGATGGATAGCGCGCAGGACTCGTAATTCTGTGGCGCGGGTTCGATTCCCGCACGAGGCAGAAACAAATGGGCAAAGTTTCTTTCACCCTGAATGCCCCTGTTACCTAGCAGTAAATAGGTACCTGGGAGTTAGTCAGCTGTCACGGGCTGCTTCCTGGGGGTGGAGGCCTGGTCGAGGACCGGGCCGCGGGGACACTAAAAGCCCCGAAATCATCTCAAGATAACCTCAAGATAACCTTCCCTACACGACCTCATCTAACCTGACCTAGCATATCCAAACCTGGACTTCGTTAAAGTTGGCGAAATTTATGCTATGCCACCTAAATATGACCTAATTTAAGGCAATTTCCACCAAATATACCCAAATGTTGTGTATCATAGCATCGCCAAAGCCCATTTTTACCTACATTTTCTCCTATTCCATCCTACCCTACACAACCTCACCTAACCTATCCTAGCATATCCAAACCTGGATTTGGTTAAAGTCTGCGAAATTTAAGCTATTCCACATAAATTCGACCTAATTTAAGGCAATTCCCACCAAATATCCCCAAATGTTGCGTATCACAGCAATGCCAAAGCCCATTTTTACCTACATTTTCGCCTATTCCATCCTACCCTACACAACCTTACCTAACCTATCCTAGCATATCCAAACCTAGATTTGGTTAAAGTCGGCGAAATTTAAGTTATCCCATATAAATTCGACCTAATTTAAGGCAATTCCCACCAAATATCCCCAAATGTTGTGTATCACAGCACTGCCTAAGCCCATTTTTACCTACATTTTCTACTATTCCATCCTACCCTACGCAACCTTACCTAACCTATCCTAGCATATCCAAACCAAGATTTGGTTAAAGTCGGTGAAATTTAAGTTATCCCATATAAATTTGACCTAATTTAAGACAATTTCCAGCAAATATACCCAAAAATGTTTTTGGGATATAGCACGCCCGAAGCTCATTTTAGCTGAGTTTTCACCTATTCCAACCTGCCCTAGACAACCCTACCCAGCCTCTCCTGGCATATCCAAAGTCAGATTTGCTTATAGTTGGCAAAATTTATGCCTTTCCCACCTAAATTTAACCTAATTTAAGCCAATTTCCACCGAATATACCCAAATGTTTTGTATCTTAGCATAGCCAAAGTTCATTTCACCCAAGTTTTCACCTATTCCATCTTAACTTACACAGCCTTACCTAACCTGACCTAGCATATCCCAAGCTAGATTTGATTAGAGTTCGTGAAATTTATGCTTACTCACCTAAATTCAACCTAATTTAAGACAATTTCTACCCAATATACCCAAAATGTTTTGTTACATAGCTCAGCCAAAGACCATTTTAGTCGAGTTTTCACATATTCCAACCTACCCTACATAGCCTTACCTATCCCTGACCTAGCAGATTTGATTAAAGTTGGGGAAATTTAAGCTTTCGCCATCAAATTGGAGACAATTTCCACCAAATATGCCTAAATGTTGTGTATCATAGCACAGCCAAAACCTATTTTATACACATTTTCACCCATTCCAACTAAACCTGGACCCAACCTCTGATGCGACATATACTCATTGAAGTGATGTTTTTTGGATATGAACCTAAATGCCCGTGCCTAACCTGCAAGAGTCTTGGAGCTTTGTTGAATATTTTATCTATTTTTCTTCGAAAACTGAAGTTTTGGATATGAACCTATCCGCACTGTGCCTAACCTGCTAGGTTCTTTGTTGAACATCGTAACCATATTCATAGAAAAGTGATGTTTTGGATATGGACCTAACAGCCCCTCTCCTTTAAAACTTGGAACTGTGTTCAATATTGTAGATATAGTGTTGGGTATGTGTTTTGTTTTTACACATCAACCCAACCGACCTGGACCTAACCTCCCTTCATCTAACTTCAAATTTATCGTAAATATGGAAGGACGTGTTGTTTGTGCATCAACCCAATCGTCCTCGACCTAACCTCCATTTATCAAACTTCAAATTTATCATAAATATGGGAGGACCGTGTTATTTGTGCATCAACCCAGCCGCCCTGGACCTAACCTCCCTTTATCTAACTTCAAATTTATTGTAATTTTGGGAGGAAAGTGTAGTTTATGCATCAACCCAACCGCCCTGGACCTAACCTCTGATACACGGATCTTGGTTCAACATTGCATCATACTCGTAGCATATTTTTTTCACATAATTCAACCATCCTCAACCTAACCTCTATTACCTGGGGGGAGGGAGGTTAATGGAAAATATGATAATAATGGGAATTTTCTCTACATCAGTTCAACTTAACCATCCTTAACCTAACCTTAGTTAGAAAGGGATATAACTCACCAAAACTATTTAATTACCATTTACCCAATTTTCCTTATCCTAACCCATAACCAGAGGGTTTAGACCCCCTTTTACCTCGAAATTAGAGTACAGGGCTAAATTAGGGAATGTTAGGTTTATATGTGAAAATATATTCCTACCTTAAATATATAGTATAATTTCGAGGAAAAGGGGGGTCTAAACCCTCTGGTTATGGGTTAGGATAAGGAAAATAAGGTAAATGGTAATTAAATAGTTGACCAGTAAGGTGCTGTAATACCTTCACACCTATGTGCTAATGACCAGCAATACCTTATCCCTATACCTGTGGTCGCTTTTCACGATGTCACTAAACAACAACAATAACTGTTCTGTAGAATGTATTTGTTTGTTATATATAATAAGTTAGGTTAGGTTAGGTTAGGATGGTTTGATCGGGTTTATGAATAACAGAAAATATAAGCAATGAGCGAAAATACGAGCTATTGTAGCTGAATATCAACTTTGATGAAGCACAGAGTACAGTTGAGGTATTAAGCCAGATTAAGAGTTCACACTTATGTGTGAACCTCCTGGGATCCGCATTTAGCGCGCCTCGCGCCGCAGAAGGCCTTATTTTAAAACATGAGAGGATTGCTTTTACTGAATGAGTTTTTTTTTATTTGTTATATGCCACATTAAGGTGTGGGAGGTATGTTTTGAGCGAATGTGAGACGTGTATGCGGTTAAGGACAATATTGGTTTACTACTGAACACGCATTGAAATCACCAATGCCCAGGGCTCTGTTTTTTCATATAAACGACTGATAGCAGTTTTTTTTTTTTTTTTTGCCCTATGCATAATAAACGATCCTTCAAGAAAGATTGTCAAAGCTCAAATTACATTCTCTAGAACGATGACGAAGAAGAAATAGGGGTGACATGATAGAGGTGTGACTGAATGGTCATAGTAAAGGGGAATATTAATAACCTATTAAACGTATCAACATGAAACAGAATAGGAATGAATTGGATAAGTTATATATTTAGGAAAAAGACCTGGGTAAATACAGGCAGCAGGGGACAAACTTGAAAATACACACATAACTTCTTGCAGTGCTGAAGTTATGTTCTTCCCTCACATACATGATCCCCTTTGATAAATGTAATGGGCGATGGTTGGAAGTAAATATGAAATTAAAAATAGATTAGGGATGATGGTATTTTACATTAGGTTTCAAGGTCACTGTTGTATCGCAAAACACACGACTCATAGACCGGCTTTTTAATCCCCTTGAACATGCCGGTGCAGGAACGCTGAGGGGCTAGCTGGTGACGTCATTGACCATTAGAAATGTCTGTGCAGGGTCACTGAGCTAACGAAATTTGGGGATGACTGGAGGCGGCCGTTTAATCCCCTTGAGCGAAAATGGCAGGGGCCATAGAGCGACTTGTAGAAAACCCAGGGTGCGTAGACCGACCCCTGAAAAACCAAAATGCACGGTCTATGTCGTACTTCAAGTTCGTGAAACTAGGGGTGCGTAGACCGGCCCCGGAAAAAACCAAAACGGCCGGTCTATATGTTGAAAATAGCCCGGCGCCATAGACCGGCCGTGGGAAAAAGCAAAACGGGAAGCAAAACGGCCGGTCTACGCACCCCTAGTTTCACGAACTTGAAGTACGACATAGACCGTGCATTTTGGTTTTTCAGGGGTCGGTCTACGCACCCTGGGTTTTCTACAAGTCGCTCTATGGCCCTGCCATTTTCGCTCAAGGGGATTAAACGGCCGCCTCCAGTCATCCCCAAATTTCGTTAGCTCAGTGACCCTGCACAGACATTTCTAATGGTCAATGACGTCACCAGCTAGCCCCTCAGCGTTCCTGCACCGGCATGTCAAGGGGATTAAAAAGCCGGTCTATGAGTCGTGTGTTTGCGATACAACAGTGACTTGAAACCTAATGTAAAATACCATCATCCCTAATCTATTTTTAATTTCATATTTACTTCCAACCATCGCCCATTACATTTATCAAAGGGGATCATGTATGTGAGGGAAGAACATAACTTCAGCACTGCAAGAAGTTATGTGTGTATTTTCAAGTTTGTCCCCTGCTGCCTGTATTTACCCAGGTCTTTTTCCTAAATATATAACTTATCCAATTCATTCCTATTCTGTTTCATGTTGATACGTTTAATAGGTTATTAATATTCCCCTTTACTATGACCATTCAGTCACACCTCTATCATGTCACCCCTATTTCTTCTTCGTCATCGTTCTAGAGAATGTAATTTGAGCTTTGACAATCTTTCTTGAAGGATCGTTTATTATGCATAGGGCAAAAAAAAAAAAAAAAACTGCTATCAGTCGTTTATATGAAAAAACAGAGCCCTGGGCATTGGTGATTTCAATGCGTGTTCAGTAGTAAACCAATATTGTCCTTAACCGCATACACGTCTCACATTCGCTCAAAACATACCTCCCACACCTTAATGTGGCATATAACAAATAAAAAAAAAACTCATTCAGTAAAAGCAATCCTCTCATGTTTTAAAATAAGGCCTTCTGCGGCGCGAGGCGCGCTAAATGCGGATCCCAGGAGGTTCACACATAAGTGTGAACTCTTAATCTGGCTTAATACCTCAACTGTACTCTGTGCTTCATCAAAGTTGATATTCAGCTACAATAGCTGTATTTTCGCTCATTGCTTATATTTTCTGTTATTCATAAACCCGATCAAACCATCCTAACCTAACCTAACCTAACTTATTATATATAACAAACAAATACATTCTACAGAACAGTTATTGTTGTTGTTTAGTGACATCGTGAAAAGCGACCACAGGTATAGGGATAAGGTATTGCTGGTCATTAGCACATAGGTGTGAAGGTATTACAGCACCTTACTGGTCAACTATTTAATTACCATTTACCTTATTTTCCTTATCCTAACCCATAACCAGAGGGTTTAGACCCCCCTTTTCCTCGAAATTATACTATATATTTAAGGTAGGAATATATTTTCACATATAAACCTAACATTCCCTAATTTAGCCCTGTACTCTAATTTCGAGGTAAAAGGGGGTCTAAACCCTCTGGTTATGGGTTAGGATAAGGAAAAATTGGGTAAATGGTAATTAAATAGTTTTGGTGAGTTATATCCCTTTCTAACTAAGGTTAGGTTAAGGATGGTTAAGTTGAACTGATGTAGAGAAAATTCCCATTATTATCATATTTTCCATTAACCTCCCTCCCCCCAGGTAATAGAGGTTAGGTTGAGGATGGTTGAATTATGTGAAAAAAAATATGCTACGAGTATGATGCAATGTTGAACCAAGATCCGTGTATCAGAGGTTAGGTCCAGGGCGGTTGGGTTGATGCATAAACTACACTTTCCTCCCAAAATTACAATAAATTTGAAGTTAGATAAAGGGAGGTTAGGTCCAGGGCGGCTGGGTTGATGCACAAATAACACGGTCCTCCCATATTTATGATAAATTTGAAGTTTGATAAATGGAGGTTAGGTCGAGGACGATTGGGTTGATGCACAAACAACACGTCCTTCCATATTTACGATAAATTTGAAGTTAGATGAAGGGAGGTTAGGTCCAGGTCGGTTGGGTTGATGTGTAAAAACAAAACACATACCCAACACTATATCTACAATATTGAACACAGTTCCAAGTTTTAAAGGAGAGGGGCTGTTAGGTCCATATCCAAAACATCACTTTTCTATGAATATGGTTACGATGTTCAACAAAGAACCTAGCAGGTTAGGCACAGTGCGGATAGGTTCATATCCAAAACTTCAGTTTTCGAAGAAAAATAGATAAAATATTCAACAAAGCTCCAAGACTCTTGCAGGTTAGGCACGGGCATTTAGGTTCATATCCAAAAAACATCACTTCAATGAGTATATGTCGCATCAGAGGTTGGGTCCAGGTTTAGTTGGAATGGGTGAAAATGTGTATAAAATAGGTTTTGGCTGTGCTATGATACACAACATTTAGGCATATTTGGTGGAAATTGTCTCCAATTTGATGGCGAAAGCTTAAATTTCCCCAACTTTAATCAAATCTGCTAGGTCAGGGATAGGTAAGGCTATGTAGGGTAGGTTGGAATATGTGAAAACTCGACTAAAATGGTCTTTGGCTGAGCTATGTAACAAAACATTTTGGGTATATTGGGTAGAAATTGTCTTAAATTAGGTTGAATTTAGGTGAGTAAGCATAAATTTCACGAACTCTAATCAAATCTAGCTTGGGATATGCTAGGTCAGGTTAGGTAAGGCTGTGTAAGTTAAGATGGAATAGGTGAAAACTTGGGTGAAATGAACTTTGGCTATGCTAAGATACAAAACATTTGGGTATATTCGGTGGAAATTGGCTTAAATTAGGTTAAATTTAGGTGGGAAAGGCATAAATTTTGCCAACTATAAGCAAATCTGACTTTGGATATGCCAGGAGAGGCTGGGTAGGGTTGTCTAGGGCAGGTTGGAATAGGTGAAAACTCAGCTAAAATGAGCTTCGGGCGTGCTATATCCCAAAAACATTTTTGGGTATATTTGCTGGAAATTGTCTTAAATTAGGTCAAATTTATATGGGATAACTTAAATTTCACCGACTTTAACCAAATCTTGGTTTGGATATGCTAGGATAGGTTAGGTAAGGTTGCGTAGGGTAGGATGGAATAGTAGAAAATGTAGGTAAAAATGGGCTTAGGCAGTGCTGTGATACACAACATTTGGGGATATTTGGTGGGAATTGCCTTAAATTAGGTCGAATTTATATGGGATAACTTAAATTTCGCCGACTTTAACCAATCTAGGTTTGGATATGCTAGGATAGGTTAGGTAAGGTTGTGTAGGGTAGGATGGAATAGGCGAAAATGTAGGTAAAAATGGGCTTTGGCATTGCTGTGATACGCAACATTTGGGGATATTTGGTGGGAATTGCCTTAAATTAGGTCGAATTTATGTGGAATAGCTTAAATTTCGCAGACTTTAACCAAATCCAGGTTTGGATATGCTAGGATAGGTTAGGTGAGGTTGTGTAGGGTAGGATGGAATAGGAGAAAATGTAGGTAAAAATGGGCTTTGGCGATGCTATGATACACAACATTTGGGTATATTTGGTGGAAATTGCCTTAAATTAGGTCATATTTAGGTGGCATAGCATAAATTTCGCCAACTTTAACGAAGTCCAGGTTTGGATATGCTAGGTCAGGTTAGATGAGGTCGTGTAGGGAAGGTTATCTTGAGGTTATCTTGAGATGATTTCGGGGCTTTTAGTGTCCCCGCGGCCCGGTCCTCGACCAGGCCTCCACCCCCAGGAAGCAGCCCGTGACAGCTGACTAACTCCCAGGTACCTATTTACTGCTAGGTAACAGGGGCATTCAGGGTGAAAGAAACTTTGCCCATTTGTTTCTGCCTCGTGCGGGAATCGAACCCGCGCCACAGAATTACGAGTCCTGCGCGCTATCCATCAGGCTACGAGGCCCCTTAGGGAAGGACATATACATATAATATCTTAGGGGTCATGAACTAGCATGTTTATGAAATAGTGTAAATTTTCCTATTTGGGGTTCGAGCTATATGGCCAACTCATGTAATGTATGGATAGAGGTGTTATAGGCTTGTATGTGAGGATATGGGATGCTCATATTTTGTTAGTTTAGCTTTTACTAGGTTGAATTTAGGTAAATTTGTGAAGTATAAGTATATTTTTTTTATAGATTTTGATGAATTTAGGTTTTGATAGCATGCGGAGCCGGTCGGCCGAGCGGAGGAGCCGGTCGGCCGAGCGGACAGCACGCGGGACTTGTGATCCTGTGGTCCTGGGTTCGATCCCAGGCGCCGGCGAGAAACATTGGGCAGAGTTTCTTTCACCCTATGCCCCTGTTACCTAGCAGTAAATAGGTACCTGGGTGTTAGTCAGCTGTCACGGGCTGCTTCCTGGGGGTGGAGGCCTGGTCGAAGACCGGGACGTGGGGACACTAAAGCCCCGAAATCATCTCAAGATAATCTCAAGATAATGCATTTTTGATAAAATATAGCAAATTTTCTTAAAATTATCATATAAAATACTGACTTCACCAAACCTAACATAACTAAGGCTAGAATAAATAAGTCTGTTAGATGGTTTGCATAAATATATATGGGTGGCCTGATTGGAGAGGATGTAACAAGGAATGTATTACAAACAATGGACATATGTTAGATGAATAGTTTAGCACTGATAATGTTGAAATATTAATGGAAAATGAATGTGTTAATAATAGCGCTCATCGGAAGTCATATGTACCTTTTTAATATGTGAAATTCTGATTTTTGGGGAGTTGGTTAAACTCAGCATATTGTAATTAATGTCCTAAATATACCTAGAAAAATATCTTGCAAATTGTGTATTGTTTGACCCAGTTGGTTGTGTTTGTATTTGTACATATTGCACAATTAATATACTTGTTTATTGATTGTGTAGATTATATATTTTGCATAAGTCGTATGATTATTGCAATTATGTATTGATTATATTTCTATAAATTGTGTATTGTTTTGTGCAAGTCGTATGTATTAATTGTATATGTATTTGTTGAAATTTTCTAGTTGTGTATTTAATGAATATGTGCTAGTTATGTATTGTTCAGTTGTGTATTGATTTTATTTTTGAGCAAGTTGTGTAAATGTCGCAATTGTATTTGTGTAAATCGTGTTTTATGCCAGTTGTGTATTTTCATATTTGGGGCAGTTATGTATTGTACGTATTTGAGCTAGATATGTATTTGTGCAAGTTGTGTAATAATTATGAAAGATGTGTAATATTTGTGAAAGTTGTTTATTAATTGTGCATGTTGTGTAATTGCATATGGACGAATTGTTTATTTATACCTTTGTGTATTTATTGTCATTGTGCAAGTCGAGAAATTATATAGCAAGTTTTCTTGTATTAATTGTGCAAAGATGTACAATAATTACACAAATTGTGCAATAATTGTACATGTTTTATAATAATTTTTGTACTAATAGTGCATTTATGCAAGTTGTGTTTTTAATTTGTTGACGTGAACTGGTGCAACTGTATTTTTGTGTGCAAATTGTGTATTTTGTGTAAGCTCTGTAATCTGAAAAAAATAGACCTTAGTGGTATAAGTGTATTTGGTTTATGAGACAATGTATGAGTATTTTGTGAAAATTATGTTTGTGGAATTGTGTAATTTTAGTGAAAGCGCATTTTTGATTGTCTAAATGCATAAGCATTTTGATATATTTGTACAAATATCATACTTTCTGTAAATGTTATAATCTGAGTGTACATGCAATATTGTGTAAATGGCATATTTTGGGTGCAACTGGCATCTTGTATGTAAATGACATATTTTTGTCTATAAATGACATATTTTTGTGTGATGGTATATTTTGTGTGTAAATAATATATTTTGTGCATAAATGGCATATTTGGTGTGTAAATGCTGTATTTTCTGTGTATGGCATAAATTACATCTGATTAATGGGGAAATGGTGGTAAAAAATAATTAGGCTGTTCTCTATGAATATATAGTGTGAAGTATGTGTAGGTATATATGATTGTATTTGCGACTGTTGGTTTAGAAACAAATTAGCTGATTTGTGTAGCAAAACTAGGATTTTTTATTTTCGAGGTGTAGAAATGATTAGCTTATGAATATAGTGGCTAGGATCCAGCTGAGTTGCTAGATGGATGAATTGAGGTGCGACATTTGGATAGCTATTTGATGGATGTGAGGACAGTTGACTAGCCTATGAACACAGCTACTAATCCGCTGTGCTGCCAGATGTGTGGTGGCTACTTGTGGATTATAGTAGAATATCTAGCTATAGAGTTTCATAATTGCTGTTGTGTATAAAACTAGAATGATAGCTATTTATTAAAACTATTATTGTACACTAATACTTTAAGTGGGTTCCCTTGGTTGCTTTAAGCATAGGGTGGACATGAATATGAATGAGATTGGGTGGAAATATATAGGAGCTGCCTCGTATGGGCCAATAGGACTTTTGCAGTTACCTTTATTCTTATGTTCAGCTCACCTGCTATGCTGCCAGATGTACGATTCTAAAAAAAATTGCGGTACGACATTTGGGTTGCTGTTATACTTTTGCACTTATCACCGAATAATAATTAGTTGTGGATAATTAAAATGTATATTCTTAAACCAGGTCAACTTACCTGTCATGATGCCAGACGTACGATTCTGCTCAAATTGCGGTACGACATTTGGGTTGCTATTCTAGTTTTGAACTTATCACTGAATAATGATTACAGTTGGGAATGACTAAAATGTATATTCTTAAACCTCTGATTAGGTTAGGTGGGGATGGTTACTCTAGTCATTTTTAAATAATAATAACATCAAATACAGTACATATACAGGTAGGATGCTAAAGGTCGCATTGGTTGTCTGGTGATGTCATACATAGTTGACCAGTAAGGTACTGTAATACCTTCACACCTATGTGCTAATGGCCAGCAATACCTTATCCCTATACCTGAGGTCGCTTTTCACGATGTCACTAAACAACAACAATAACTGTTCTGTAGAATGTATTTGTTTGTTATATATAATAAGTTAGGTTAGGATGGTTTGATCGGGTTTATGAATAACAGAAAATATAAGCAATGAGCGAAAATACGAGCTATTGTAGCTGAATATCAACTTTGATGAAGCACAGAGTACAGTGAGGTATTAAGCCAGATTAAGAGTTCACACTTATGTGTGAACCTCCTGGGATCCGCATTTAGCACGCCTCGCGCCGCAGAAGGCCTTATTTTAAAACATGAGAGGATTGCTTTTACTGAATGATTTTTTTTTATTTGTTATTTGACACAGTAAGGTGTGGGAGGTATGTTTTGAGCGAATGTGAGACGTGTATGCGGTTAAGGACAATATTGGTTTACTACTGAACACGCATTGAAATCACCAATGCCCAGGGCTCTGTTTTTTCATACAAACGACTGATAGCAGTTTTGTTATTTTATTTTTTGCCCTATGCATAATAAACGATCCTTTAAGAAAGATTGTCAAAGCTCAAATTACATTCTCTAGAACGACGACGAAGAAGAAATAGGGGTGACATGATAGAGGTGTGACTGAATGGTCATAGTAAAGGGGAATATTAATAACCTATTAAACGTATCAACATGAAACAGAATAGGAATGAATTGGATAAGTTATATATTTAGGAAAAAGACCTGGGTAAATACAGGCAGCAGGGGACAAACTTGAAAATACACACATAACTTCTTGCAGTGCTGAAGTTATGTTCTTCCCTCACATACATGATCCCCTTTGATAAATGTAATGGGCGATGGTTGGAAGTAAATATGAAATTAAATATAGACTAGGGATGATGGTATTTTACATTAGGTTTCAAGGTCACTGTTGTATCTCAAAACACACGACTCATAGACCAGCTTTTTAATCCCCTTGAACATGCCGGTGCAGGAACGCTGAGCGGCTAGCTGGTGACGTCATTGACCATTAGCAATGTCTGTGCAGGGTCACTGAGCTAACGAAATTTGGGGATGACTGGAGGCGGCCGTTTAATCCCCTTGAGCGAAAATGGCAGGGGCCATAGAGCGACTTGTAGAAAACCCAGGGTGCGTAGACCGGCCCCTGAAAAACCAAAACGGCCGGTCTATGGCGTACTTTAAGTTCGTGAAACCGGGGTTGCATAGACCGGCCCCGGAAAAAATCAAAACGGCCGGTCTATGGCGTACTTTAAGTTCGTGAAACTGGGGTTGCATAGACCGGCCCCGGAAAAAAACAAAACGGCCGGTCTATGGCGTACTTTAAGTTCGTGAAACCGGGGTTGCGTAGACCGGCCCCGGAAAAAACCAAAACGGCCGGTCTACGTCGTACTTCCTACTACTGCCTGGTTGGCCCGGGGTGGGAGTGTTGACCTGCCTGGTTGGCCCGGGGTGGGAGTGTTGACCTGCCTGGTTGGTACCACTCTCCATAGTGTATAGTAGGTCACTGGAAACGGGGGACCTACCAGAAATATGGAAGACTGCTAATGTAGTACCAATATACAAAAAGGGTGACAGACAAGAGGCACTGAACTACAGGCCAGTGTCCTTAACTTGTATACCATGCAAGGTGACGGAGAAGATTGTGAGAAAAAACCTAGTAACACATCTGGAGAGAAGGGACTTCGTGACAACCCATCAACATGGGTTCAGGGAGGGTAAATCTTGCCTTACAGGCTTGATAGAATTCTACGATCAGGTGACAAAATAAGCAAGAAAGTGAAGGATGGGCGGACTGCATTTTTTTGCACTGTCGGAAAGCCTTTGACACAGTACCCCATAAAAGGTTGATGCATAAGCTGGAGAAACAGGCAGGAGTAACTGGCAGGGCGCTCCAGTGGATAAGGGAGTACCTAAGCAATAGGAAGCAGAGAGTTACAGTGAGGGGTGAGACCTCAGAATGGCGTGAAGTCACCAGTGGAGTCCCACAGGGCTCTGTACTTGGACCTATCCTGTTTCTGATATACGTAAATGATCTCCCAGAGGGTATGGACTCATTCCTCTCAATGTTTGCTGACGACGCCAAAATTATGAGAAGGATTAAGACAGAAGAGGAGAGCTTGAGGCTTCATGAAGACCTGGACAAGCTGCAGGAGAGTTTAACCCAAGCAAATGTAATGTAATGAAGATAGGGGTAGGAAGCAGGAGATCAGATACAAGGTATCATTTGGGAGATGAAATACTTCAAGAGTCAGAGAGAGGAAGACCTGGGGCTTGATATCACGCCAATCTGTCCCCTGAAGCTCATATCCAGAGGATAACAGCAGCAGCATATGCCAGGTTGGCTAACATAAGAACGGCCTTTAGAAACTTGTGTAAAGAATCATTTAGAACTTTGTATACCACATATGTCAGGCCAATCCTGGAGTATGCAGCGCCAGCATGGAGTCCTTATCTAGTCAAGGATAAGACTAAACTGGAAAAGGTTCAAAGGTTTGCCCCCAGACTAGTACCCGAGCTGAGAGGTATGAGCTACGAGGAGAGACTACTGGAATAAAACCTCACTTCGTTGGAAGACAGAAGAGTTAGGGGGAACATGATCACCACATTCAAGATTCTCAAGGGAATCGATAGGGTTGATAAAGACTGACTATTTAACACAAGGGGCACACGCACTAGGGGACACAGGTGGAAACTGAGTGCCCAAATGAGCCACAGAGATATTAGAAAGAACTTTTTTAGTGTCAGAGTGGTTGACAAATGGAATGCATTAGGAAGTAATGTGGTGGAGGCTGACTCCATACACAGTTTCAAGTGTAGATATGATAGAGCCCAATAGGCTCAGGAACCTGTACACCTGTTGATTGACGGTTGAGAGGCGGGACCAAAGAGCCAGAGCTCAACCCCCGCAAGCACAACTAGGTGAGTACACACACACACCTTGTCAAGCACAAGACGAAGCTTGAAAAAAATCAGTGGTATGCCAATAGGCTAGTCCCAGATCTAAGAGGCATGAGTTACGAGGACAGGCTGCGAGAAATGCACCTCACGACACTGGAAGACAGAAGAGTAAGGGGAGACATGATCACTACCTACGAAATTCTCAGAGCAATTGATAGGGTACTAAAAGATAAACTGTTTAACACGGGTGGTACGCGAACAAGAGGACACAGGTGGAAATTTAGTACCCAAATGAGCCACAGGGGCGTTAGAAAGAACTTTTTCAGTGTCAGAGTAGTTAACAGATGAAATGCATTAGACAGTGATGTGATGGAGGCTGACTCCATGCACGGTTTCAAATGCAGATATGATAGAGCCCAATAGGCTCAGGAATCTGTATATGTGTTGATTGACAGTTGAGAGATGGGACCGAAGAGCCAGAGCTCAACCCCCGCAACCAAAACTAGGTGAGTATACACACAAACACACACACACACGCGTATACACACACACACACACACAAACATACACATACACACACTAATGCTCCTATTCACCTTGCAGTAAATAGGAACCTGGAAGTTAGAAAGCTGCTACAGGCTGCATCCTGGGGTTGTGTGTGTGTGTGTTAGATAAAAATATATGTTGTTTAGATATGCTGGAGGAAAAGAGGCCGAGAGTCGGTACGTTAGACAACCGACGCTTAGAAAGGCGGGGTCCAAGAGCTAACAGCTAAATCCTGCAAATAATTAATCAAAATATTTAATACACACACATACATGTTTTACATGAATTCGCCTGAGGGCGACCATCTCTGATGGCCTCGACGGGGCAGGAAGTCGGCGGTTGATCAAAGGCCTCCCACATCCTCCACATGCCTGAGGATTTTTCCGGCTTAATTTTAAACGGAAGTAATGTCTTGGCATTTATGTCTTCAGCGGGTGGGCGGGTCCGTGGGGGTTTATTACACTATAAGCGAAAAACAATCGCCTGTTCTCTAGTTTATATTGCCACTTGTTGAGCTTGAAGCTGTTGCCTCTTGTGTGCGTTGCACAAGGGGATTAATATCTGGATTAATATCTTTCAATATTTCCAGTATTTTTAAAGGTATCGCTTAAATACCGAAGATACTGTTATTGGACACGCTTAATTGACAATGTCTCAACAACGCAGACTGAAGATGTGCGTGGCTCCTGCTACTGCAATGATGCTCATTTGCTTTTCAATGATGCGCCTTAGTTGTCCCCCTCTCTAACTTACCCTCCTAAATACCCCTTCTCCATCTTCCGCAAACATTTTCCTCTCACACATTTTCCCCTTTCCACCTGTCTCCTCCTCACCACCTGTCTCCCCCCTTCTCCTTTCACCCCCTGTCTCCTCCCGCCCTTCATACAGCTCTCTTTTCCTTTCCTCTCCAAACATCCTGTCGCTTTCTCTCTGAAAATTATATAACGAAGTACTTTTCACGAAGTACAGTACTTTTCACTGTACTGGTGAAAAGGGCTACTTGCAAAACAACCATTGGGGTCCACTACCCCCTCACAGGATGGGTATGGGGTCCACTACCAACCACAAGATGGGTATGGGGTCCACTTACACTCACAAAATGGGTATGGGGTCCACTACCACCCACAAGATGGGTATGGGGTCCACTACCACCACAAGATGGGTATAGGGTCCACTACCACCCTCAAGATAGGTATAGGGTCCACTACCACCCACAAGATGGGTATGGGGTCCACTACCACCCACAAGATGGGTATGGGGTTCACTACCACCCACAAGATGGGTATGGGGTCCACTACCACCCACAAGATGGGTATGGGGTCCACTACCACCCACAAGATGGGTATGGGGTCCACTACCACCCACAAAATAGGTATGGGGTCCACTACCACCCACAAGATGGGTATGGGGGGTCCACTACCACCCACAAGACGGGTGTGGGGTCCACTACCACCCAAAGATGGGTATAGTACCTGCTTGATACCTGCTTGATGGGGTTCTGGGAGTTCTTCTACTCCCCAAGCCCGGCCCGAGGTCAGGCTCGACTTGTGAGAGTCTGGTCCCACCAGGCTGTTGCTTGGAGACGGCCCGCAGGGCCACATACCCACCACAGTCCGGCTGATCCGGAACTTCTCTTAGAAAACAGTCCAGTTTTCTTTTGAAGATGTCCAGGGTTGTTCCGGCAATATTTCTTATAGTCGCTGGGAGGACGTTGAACAACCGCGGACCTGTGATGTTTATACAGTGTTCTCTGATTGTGCCTATGGCACCTCTGCTCTTCACTGGTTCAATCTTGCATTTTCTTCCATATCGTTCACTCCAGTACGTTGTTATTTTACTGTGTAGATTTGGGGACCTGGCCCTCCAGTATTCTCCATGTGTATATTATTTGGTATCTCTCTCGTCTCCTTTCTAGAGAGTACTTTTGGAGAGCTTTGAGACGATCCCAATAATTTAGGTGTTTTAATCTCGTCTATGCGTGCCGTATATGTTCTCTGTATTCCCTCTGTTTCAGCAATCTCTCCTGCTCTGAAGGAGGAAGTGAGTACTGAGCAGTACTCAAGACGGGACAACACAAGTGACTTGAAGAGTACAACCATCGTGATGGGATCCCTGGATTTGAAAGTTCTCGTATTCCATCCGATCAATTTTTCTGGCTGACGCAATATTTGCTTGGTTATGCTCCCTAAACGTTAGGTCGTCGGACATCATTATTCCCAAAATTCTTGACATGCTGTTTTTTCTGTTATGGGAAGATTTGATTGTGTTTTGTACTCTGTATTATGTTTCAGGTCCTCATTTTTGCCGTACCTGAGTACCTGAAATTTATCACACGTTAAACATCATGTTATTTTCTGCTGCCCAATCGAAAATTTTGTTGACATCTGCTTGTAGTTTTTCAATGTCTTCAGCAGAGGTAATTTCATGCTGATTTTTGTGTCATCTGCAAAGGACGACACGAAGCTGTGACGTGTATTTTTGTCTATATCAGATATGAAAATAAGAAACAGTAGCGGTTGCAAGGACTGTACCTATGGGGTCACTACCACCCACAAGATGGGTTATGGGGTCCACTACCACCCACAAGATGGTATGGGGTCCACTACCACCCACAAGATGGGTATGGGGTCCACTACCACCCACAAGATGGGTATGGGGTCCACTACCCACCCACAAGATGGGTATGAGGTCCACTACCACCCACAAGATGGGTGTGGGGGTCCACTACTACCCACAAGATGGATATGGGGTTCACTACCACCCACAAGATGGGTATGGGGTCCACTACCACCCACAAGATGGGTATGGGGTGCACTACCACCCAGAAGATGGATATGGGGTTCACTACCACCCACAAGATGGGTATGGGGTCCACTACCACCCACAAGATGGGTATGGGGTCCACTACCACCCACAAGATGGGTATTGGGTCCACTACCTCCCACACAAGATGGATATGGGGTTCACGACCACCCACAAGATGGGTATGGGGTTCACTACCACCCACAAGATGGGTAATGGGGTCCACTACCACCCACAAGATTGGTATGGGGTCCACTACCACCCACAAGATTGGTATGGGGTTCACTACCACCTCAAGATGGGTATGGGGTCCACTACCACCCACAAGATTGGTATGGGGTCCACTACCACCCACAAGATTGGTATGGGGTCCACTACCACCCACAAGATTGGTATGGGGTCCACTACACCCACAAGAGGGTATTGGGTCCACTACCTCCCACAAGATGGGTATGGGGTTCACTACCACCCACAAGATGGGTATGGGGTCCACTACCACCCACAAGATTGGTATGGGGTCCACTACCACCCACAAGATTGGTATGGGGTCCCACTACCACCCACAAGATTGGTATGGGGTCCACTACCACCCACAAGATGGGTATGGGGTTCACTACCACCCACAAGATGGGTATGGGGTGCACTACCACCCACAAGATTGGTATGGGGTCCACTACACCCACAAGATTGGTATGGGGTTCACTACCACCTCAAGATGGGTATGGGGGTATATATATAAATGAGGTAAATTATAAAGTCTTCCTATTTTCCTGAAAACTTCTCTTCTCTCATCTTCTCCATTTCCCTTCACCATTAAAATATCTATATTATAAATAGGTTAGTTTAGTTCATTTATTATGCGCCCTATTCTCATTTGATCTACTCTCCTCCCTCACACATACCCACGGCTATTTTTCCACCCTTCTCCCTCCCTCTCCCTCAGGTGTTTCCCTGAACTACAACAACTAGTCAATTAGCACCCTTGTGGTTTGGTATACAGGTTTGTGCGTATCTTATTCTTGAGTGACCTGACCTGCGCTCCGGCTTTTTAATTGTTAATTGGAATTGTCACATACCTGTCACGTTATGTCCAGACCACGTGAGATGGCCCGGAAAGTGGAGTTGGAGATCCTGTTGGACGACATATTCGTCCTCGAGACACAAAAAGAAGGTCACCACCAAAGACACCTTACAAGCAGAACTTATTGTGGAAGGAGAAAGAATCGAGGCAACTACAGAAGCACCATACTGTCCCCCGAGCTCAAAGCGGCAAGCTAAGAGCCTTCGCGAGAACAAGGAGATAGTCGTCACAAAAGGTGACAAGTCGCCAATATACGTCATTCTTAAAAAAAGACGAATATCTGGCAAAAAATGAACCTCATTCTCTCTGACCAAAATATATTTCAAAGGGTAACGAAGGACACTACAGCCGAATTGAAAGCAAAGGTCAACAAACTGATCGAAACTGTGAACGGTCAAGAAATCCGGACTCCACCTGCCAAGATTATTGGAGAAATATAAACCTGGATACGCATATGGAAATGTCAAGACACATAAGCCTGGAAAACCCACTTCCGCCAATCATCAGCCAGATACCCACACCCACGTACAGACTGGCGAAGCGACTCAATGGCTTGCTGACTTCCTTATGTCCCTTGCACCTTCAGCCTGAAGTCTCCAAAGGAATTTGTTGACTTACTGCGGGGAACACGGGCCACAGGGATAAGAGCCTCGTTGGACGTAGAATCACTGTTTACCAACGTACCTGTGGATGAAACAATCGGGATGATAGCGGACAGAGTGTATCGTGATCCGGCCTGTACTCCTCTTGACATACCAGAAAACATTCCATGGAACTACTCCAAGCTTGTACTAAAGAGGGCACCCTTCTTGAGCCCGGATGGGCACATGTATAAGCAAGTAGATGGGGTCGCCATGGGTTCTCCCCTAGGTGTCCTGTTTGCGAACTTCTACATGGGTACCATCGAGAAAAAGGTTTTAGTCGACATGAACTTGAAACCGGCCATATACTGCAGGTATGTTGACGACATTTTTACACAGGTACCTGATGTCAGACATCTGCAGGAGCTGAAGGAGGCATTTGAGCAGAATTCTGTGTTGCGTTTCACTTACGAGATGGAGAAGGATGGGAAGCTGCCCTTTCTAGATGTAACAGTCATGGAAAGGAGCGGAGGTTTCCACACTGCAGTCTACACTAAGGAAACAAACATAGGAATGTGCCTAAATGCCAACAGTGACTGCCCAGACAGGTACAAGAGGAGTGTTGTTAATGCTTATGTCGACCGTGCTCTCAAGCCACAGCTCAGGATGGAAGCAAGTCGATGAAGAACTCTGTAGGGTAAGGCAGGTCCTAGTCAACAACGGCTTCTCCAATGGTTTCGTTGAAGACATCATAAGAAGGAAGGTGAAACGCTATGCAACCTCTGAAGAGGACAACTAACACAACACCTATACCCCCCCTATTAGACTATTTTGCAGGAACTTCTTTCAACAACTCATAAAACGGAGGAAAGGGTCCTGAAAGATATTGTTAATAGAAACGTTATCCCTACAGACAAAAATCAGAAGATACAACTGACCGATTTACTATAAAACCAAAAAAACGGCCAGCCTACAATAAGAAACTCTCCAGACACAAAGCAGAACGCTTAAAAGAACCCAACGTCGTCTATGCCTTCAAATGCCCACTTGGGGACTGTAAGCCTCAAAGAACTCAGTATATAGGCAAGATAACAACATCTCTTTCCAGGCGATTAACGATGCGTAAGCAACAGGGGCTCTGTTACGGCCCTCTCGGGTCGCAACTGAGTTCATACTCTGATGGTATTAGAGGAAGTTGTATCCGGCCCCAAGCCAGTAGTGGCTTTCAAGGGATGAGATCCGTGACGCAAGTAACTTAAAGGGGAAGGGAAATAAAGTTAAGAACTTAAGATTATAATTATTACCATCACCAAATAAATAATATATAAAAGAGTGCACAGGGGGAGGGTATTAACACTGTACAGGGAAAATACACAATCGTCTTCTCCTGAAGACTCTGGACCTAAACTCTCGGTGCCAAGTCCTCGGTGCTTTCGTGACCTCACAACGAATCCTTTGAGAAGCTGAGTCTACCCTGGCCACAGGTCAGCCAAAACATAGTTCCACTGGGGGCACCGCCGTGGAGGTCTGCTGGCAGGTTCCGGATCAGCAACGCTGGTCAGGCCACTCCACGAGCGATACTAGGGTAGCGCCCTAGTCTGGAGCCTCGTGTGATACCACAAATCA
>NC_091172.1:5874815-5877315 GCF_040958095.1 Procambarus clarkii
AACCCAGTATATAGGCAAGACAACAACATCTCTTTCTAGGCGTTTAACGATGCATAAACACAGGGCTCCATTAAGGAACATATAATCTCTTCCCACAACCAAACCATCGCCAGAGAAATCCTAGTAAACAACACAGAAATCATCGATAGATACAGCGATAGCAGGCGGCTTGACGTTTGCGAGGCACTACACATTAAGAAGTCAACACCAGCAATCAACAGCCAATTAATGCACAACTATATTCTACCCACCTCAAGACTCCGCTCCAATATAGAAGCATCAAGAAATATGGACCAATAGGCTTTCTACAATCACTTCCATTTCAATACCCATTGTTTCGTGTTCTGTCTTGTGTTGATGAAATTAATACCCTATTAATGCCACCTCTTGTTCTGTCTTGTGTTGATGAAATTAATACCCTATTAATGCCACCTCACCCCATCCACCTCACTCAAATGTAGATATAAACAAAATCGGAGATGTTTAAGTTCTATTCAGTTGTGTATTTGTAAACTAAAGTCTTTGAAAATGTAATAAGTTTTACGAAAACGCGCTCGTGTCGCGTCAGACTAGAAATAAAAATGAATTTTGGAGAATTGATTTTTGAATTACCTCCAACAGTGAAAAGAAATGTACGAAAGATTGAGAAAATTCGTGTTAGAATTATTAATCTTACTTTTTCGGTCATATTTAATAATATATATATATATATATATTATATATATATATATATATATATTATATATATATATATATATATATATATATATATATATATAAATACAAAATTACAGCGAGACTGTCCGCTAAGCTCTCTAGCCTAGCCTAACCTAGCTTAACTTAACCTAGCCTTGCCTAATCTAGCTTAACCTAACCTAAACCTTGCCTAGTCTAACCTAGCTAAACGTTGCCTAGTCTAACCAAGCTTAACGTAGCCTAGCCTAGTTTAACCTAGCCTAGCTTAAGCTAGCCTAACATAACCTAGCTTAACCTATCCTAGCCAAACCTAGCTTAACCTAACCTAATCTAGCCTATTATAGCCTAACCTTATCTAGCCTAGCCTAACCTAGTATAACCTATACGTAGCATAGCCTAACCTAGCCTACCGTATCAAAGACTAACGTTGTACAAGCCTAACCTAACCTAGTATAACCTAACCAAGCGTAACCTGATCTAGCCTAGAATAGTCAAATCTAGTATACCGTAACCTAACCTAGCCTATCATAGTAAAACTTAACCTAGGATAGCCTAACCTAACTTAGCATAGCCTAACGTAAACTAGAATAGCCTAACCTAATCTGTCATAACCTAACATAGCCTATCCTAACCTGTTATAACCTAACCTAACATAGCCTAACCTAATATAACCTTATCTATCATAGCCTAACCTAAAGTAGCTTAGCATAACCTAGTCTAGCCTAGCCTAACCTATCATAACCTAACCTTTTCTAACCTAACCTTATCTAGCCTAACCCAACCTAAACAGCATAGCCTAACTTAGCCTAGCATAGCCTAACCTAACTTAGCCTAGCATAGCCTAACCTAACTTATCCTAACCTAACTTAGCCTAGCATAGCCTAACCTAACTTAGCCTAGCATAGCCTAACCTAACTTAGCATAGATTAACATAAACTAGCATAGATTAACCTATCATATCCAAACCTAACATAGCCTAGCCTAACCTTATCTAGCCAACCCTAACCTAACCTAAACACTGCTGGGGACAAAAGTGTGCTTCAACGTGGTGGGTGTGCGCAAATAATTCCCATTCTCGGGGACGGGCAGCCTGTGAATATATATACTTCAGGCCTGTTTAGAGACCCTCTTAAGGTTGGACTACTAACCTTCTTAAGGATATAACTCCACAACAATTGCCTAACTCTCGGGTACCTGTTCAATGCTAGATGAACAGAGAAGTCCGATGAAAAGCGGCGGATAGAGACATAGATGGAAGGAAACATGAGCACTGGGATATATAGGTCAGCGAGTACTTTTCGTTTTTTGGAAAGTACTCGCTGACCTGTCACTCTGAGAGAGGTAAGGGGACCTGACCTTGAAAAGTACTCGCTAACCTGTTCACTATTTTAGGGATAAATTTTGTTTGTCATAGATTTAGATTGAGATATGCCACCACTCTTTTAAGACTGAATTTTTTATTGTTTTAGTTTGGGATATGCTGCCACCTGTTTAAGACCGATTAAGACTGAATTTTGTCAGTCTTAAGACTCAATTTTCAGTGTCCCAGTTTCAGCTAAGTCGTCACCTATTTTAGGGGTAATTTTTGTCCATTTTCAGAGAATTGTTTTATTAGAAGTTTGTTAAATAATTCTTATGGAGAAAAAATATCTAAATATTTTCAGAAGTTTACTTATACCTTCGGTCTCAAAAAAAAAAATTGTTATTGAGACAAACAAACTCTACGAGTAGTGTAAAGTGTGACTACGGCGATGCGCACCACCTGCCAGGTGGCACTCAGGTGAGTGCCACCCGACAGGTGGTG
>NC_091172.1:5882315-5934815 GCF_040958095.1 Procambarus clarkii
GGTTTTCATGTACATCATATGTTCTCTGTATAACTTTTATACTCAATATTCATGTTCTCAATGTTCTTAGCTTGTTCTTCACATGTTCAGTGTTCATTCTTGTATTCCCTATGTTCCTTATCATGTTTTCATATTCTCTATAAGTTCATATTCTCTGCATGTTCACTCTATTCATCAACTTTTTCTTACATGTTTTCTGCGTTCACCGTATGTTCACTGTGTTCATTCCCCTACTTAACCTCAATTTTTGTTATGTTCTTTGTTTCTTTAAACCAATTTGTTTCTTCCATTCACTAACTAGTTCTTTGTCAAATAATAATATTATACGGCAATACAGTCCCCTCAACAATTTTAGTCACTCAGTTTTTATTTACAAAACTATGTCAAAGTAATTCTCGTCGTCGTCAGCTTAATAGTTCTACCAACCCGTTCTTAAACAAATCTACACTTTATTCAGTTCCAAATTTACAAAGACAAACCTTTTCTTGTAACTTCTTAACTAAAAATCTTTCGCCAATCAACTAAAACATAGTCACTTTCCTCATTTCTCAACTAAACTTATTATCCAATCAACCAAAAATAGTCAAAGGAATCTTTCCAACCCTGTTCATAACTAAACTTATTCCCTAGTCATCAGAAAAATATCCGTGTTCTTCATGTTTCATTGTCATTTCATAACTAAAATTATCCATCAATCAACAGAAAAAGTCATATTCATCATCATTGTTCCTAACTAAAATTATGTTTTGTCAAGTAAGAAAAATAACCAAAGTTATCTTTCATCGCTGTTCTTAACGGACATTACACTTTGGGGAGCACAAAATAGTCTCCCTCGTCATGTTTGTCTTTTTTCCTTAACTACAAGTATTCATCAGTCAAATAAAAATAGTTACTTCATCATGTTTCCCTGTCATTTCTTAACTGAAATATCACTTCTCTCATCTGAAATAGTCATGTGTAACCTCTTTCCAACACTGTTCTTAACTAAAGTAGCCTTTCACTTTGCTAAAATAGTCATATTCATCATTGTTCCTAACTAAAATTATATGTCGTTAAGTAAGAAATATAGTCAAAGACACTCTTCGAGACATCAAGGACTTACTCAAAGACATCAAAGTTACTCTTCATTACATCAAAGACTCATTCAAATACTACTCTTGTTCTCAGAAGTCATTCTCAAAGTCATCACCGATTTTCTCAGAGTCACCAAAGTTATTCTCTGAGTTAACAAAATACTACTCATGTTAAATTAATAAATAAATAAAATAAATAAATATGTTTATTCAGGTAAGGTACATACATACAAGTGATGTTACATTAATGAATTGATATATAGATAGAGCTAGTACATACAATGCCTAAAGCCACTATTACGCAATGCGTTTCGGGCAAGAAAAACATTAATATCTAGAACTTAATACTAATTGAGCATAAAGAATAAAAAGTGTTGAAAACAAATACAAATAAAGATAAAAAAAGGGGGAACATGACTGAAAAAGCAGCACAAATACAATAGGTTGACAAACAGTGTTGATTAAAAAAAAAAAAAAAATAATAATAATAAAATAAAATAACAGACATGGGTTGACAATAAAGGAGTGAGGTGGGTTACAGGGAATTTATTAGGTAGTGTTTAGTTTTTATCTTAAACTGGTTGAGAGAGGTACAGTCTTTAACATGGTTGGGAAGGTCATTCCACATTCTGGGTCCCTTGATTTGTAGAGCATTTCTAGTTTGATTAAGACGTACTCTAGGAATATCAAAACTGTATTTATTCCTGGTGTGGTGCTCATGGGTTCTGTTACAACCTTCAATGAAGCTTTTGAGGTCAGGATTGGCATTACAGTTCAGCGTTTTATATATGTATAATACACATGAGAGAATGTGCAGTGACTTAATATCTAACATATTCAGAGATTTGAGTAAGGGTACCGAGTGCTGTCTGGGGCCAGAGTTGGATATTGTCCTAATAGCAGCTTTGTGTTGGGTAATGAGAGGACGTAAATGATTTTGGGTAGTAGAACCCCAAGCACAAATACCATAGTTGAGGTATGGATAGATGAGGGAGTAATAGAGAGTAACCAGGACAGGGCGGGGTACATAATATCTGATCTTAGAAAGAATGCCAACAGTTTTTGAAACTTTTTTTGATATATTTAGAATGTGACCCTGGAAATTCAGCTTGTGGTCGATGAGAACGCCAAGGAATTTGCCATCTAATTTGTTACAAATTTGGGTATTGTTTATTTTGAGATTTATCTGATTAGAGGATTTATTGCCAAACAGAATATAAAACGTTTTGTCGATGTTAAGGGTGAGTTTGTTGGCAGTTAGCCAAAGATGGACTTTCTCTAGCTCAGTATTTACTGTGGCATTTAGAGCAAGGGGGTCAGGACTGGAGTAAATGAAGGTTGTGTCGTCAGCAAATAGAATTGGTTTGAGGTGTTGGGAGGCATCTGGAAGGTCATTAATGTAGATGAGAAAGAGGAGAGGGCCAAGTATGCTGCCCTGAGGAACACCAATGTTGTTGGGTAGGGTGGGAGAAATTGTATTATTCACAGAAACATACTGGAGCCTGTCAGTAAGATAAGATTTGAGGTATTGCAGGGAGTGTCCTCTGACTCCATAATGATGTAATTTAAGAAGAAGGTTTTGATGGTTGACAGTATCAAAAGCCTTACGCAGGTCCACAAATAACCCAACAGGAAACTCCTTTTTATCAAGAGCTGCGTGAATTAAGTTAATCATACTAATAAGTGCATCGTTAGTGCTTTTTTTGGGTCTGAAGCCATATTGACAAGAGCTAAGTATATTGTGTTTGGCTAGAAAAGAGTAAAGCTGCTTGTAGATTAGCTTTTCGAATATTTTTGACAAGTTAGGCAGGATTGATATAGGTCTGTAGTTGTTAACATCAGTGAGATCACCACATTTGTAGACAGGGGTTACCCTTGCTTTTTTTAGAATGTCAGGAAAGGTTTGGAGTTCAAGTGACTTGTTGAAGAGCAATGCAATAGCAGGGGCTAGAGATCTGGAGGCTTTTTTGTAAATTAAAGTTGGTATCTCCTCGAGGGCACTAGACTTGGTTTTAAGGGAAAGGATTATTTCATTGACATCAGGGGAACTAGTAGGCTTTAGGTACAGAGACTGTGGATAGTTACCTGTAAGATAGTCCTTAACATCAGTACAGGAAGATGGAATATCATTTGCAAGGGATGACCCAATGGAAGAGAAGAACCTATTGAACTCAATAGCAGAATCAGAGGCTGAAAGCTGACCAACGTTATTGGAAAGGAGTGTTGGTTTGTTATTTAAAATCTTCTTTGATCCCAATATTTGTGAAATTGTGCTCCAAGTTTTTTTAATGTTGCTCTTTATTTGGGTAAATTTATCTTCATAGTATTTAGTTTTGGCTCGTCTAATTATTTTAGATAGCAATAACGAGTAATTCTTTGAGAATTCTTTGGAGACTGTTCCTAGCCTATACTTCTTCTCAAGGTCGTGTTTTTTGTTAATGGATTTAAGTATTCCCTTTGTAAGCCAAGGATTGTTAAGTCTTTTGCTTGTGACTTGTTTTGTAAGCATAGGACAGTGGGTGTTATAAAGGCTAAGAGTTGTTTGTAGAAAAGATTTCACTGCTAGGTTGATGTCCCCTATGTTACCTAACTCGGACTCCCAGTTGACATTATCAGCAGCAGTTAAAAATTGTTTATAGCAGTTTCATTGTGCAGCCTAAAGCTTAACTCCCTTGTCTCTAGAGGTGGTTTGCTAATGTTAGTTAAGAGAAATGTGGGGTAATGGTCTGTAGTGCTATCGGTGATTATACCTGAAGTAAGCGGAGAGGTTATGTTGGTCCAGATGTGATCTAGAGTCGTAGCAGTACTATCAGTGATTCTAGTTGGTCTAGTGATTAAGGGTATGAGGAAGCAGGAATTCATACAGTTGAGGAAGCTAACAGCAGTAGGGTGTTCAGGCTCGCAGAGGTCAATATTAAAGTCCCCTGCGATAATTAGATGGTTTTTGTTCAATCTGTTATCTAGTATTAGATTTCTAAGGTTTGAGTTGAATTCAGACACATCAGTGTTAGGAATTCTATAGACTGCACCCACAGACAGGACAGACTCGGCACCCTTGACTCTGAAACTGGCGAAGATATACTCCCCACAGCAGTCTCTAGTTCTAATTATTTTTAAGCATGTTAGTTCTTGGTGGTAGTAAAGAGCAGTACCACCACCTCTCTGCATTTGACGACAGTTGTGAATTGCCGAGTAGTTAGGCATGTTAAAGAGTTGAGTATTATCCTCTTTCAACCACGTTTCAGTAAGTATAATAAAAGAGAATTTGTTGTCAATAGTTTCAATCAAAGCACTAACATCATCGAAGTGTTTACCTAGGGATCTAACGTTCAAGTTGATTACAGAGATATTGAGATTATCTGTTAATACATTGTTTACATCATGTGCTGTAAAATATCTGCAATTTTGATCATTGAAGTGATGATTGTCATAGATAGTGGATAAGAGGTTTAGTTCTGGGTCTATACTTGTCTGCATAAAAAGGCTGATTGCAGGAAAACAAGGTAAGAATGGCAAATTACAAAATAGAAAACAAAGAAAAAAGTAGATTAAAAATTCTAAAGTAAAATAAACTTAATGGTAATTTTAAGTAAAAAGAAAAAAAAACTTTATGGGAACTAGGAATGTAAAAAATTAACTAGAATAATTAATAACAATAGATGACCAAAAAAGTAAAAAAACAATTATGAAATCTATAAGATAATAAGCTTGCTTACTATACTATTATAAGTACACTATAATTGAATACTAAAGTTACACTAAAACAAACTGAGGTAGTTTAAATAGAGATACACTCAGGAACACTGGATAATGAAGTTAATACTAGAGGACACAGGCAAAGCCAGTGTACTATGGAACATGGGAGTAAAAAGAAAAAAAAAAGACAATAATAAAGATGACAATATTATTCTTTTTATTTTTTTTTTTTTAAACTAAAGTTAAAACCTTTTGAAGGGAAAGGCAGAGCTAGAGTACACAAAGGTACATGTTCCTTTGTACTCTACAGGTAGAGTACAACATGTACATGTACTCTACAGGTAGAGTACATGTTCTCAAAAGATATTCTCAAAGTCAACAAAGTTATTCAAAGAGCTAACAAAAGTTATTCTCGGAGTCACCTTCGTTCTTCAGAGAAACTTTCCAAAACATCTTTGTTCATCAAAGTTATTCTCGGAGTCATCAAAGGTAATCTCTAACTCACTTTTGGTCATTAAAGTTAATTTCTATGTTATAAAAGTTTGTCTCAGAGACATCTAAGTTAATCTTAGAGTTATCAAATGCAATCTCTAACTCACTTTTGTTCATCAAAGTTGATCTCAGAGTTAACAAAGGTAATCTCTAACTCACTCTCGTTCATCAAAGTTGTTTCAAAGACATCAAAGTTAATCTCAGAGTTATCCAAAGATATTCTCATGTCCACAAAGTTATTCCAAGAGACGTCAAAGTCAATCTCAGACATCTTCGTTCATAAAAGTTATTCTCAGAGACATCTAAAGTTAATCTCTAAGAGCTATCAAAAGTTATTCTCAGTCAAGATATGTTATTCTCTAAGTAACCTTCCGTTCATCAAAGACATTCTCTAAGCTCTCAAAGTTATTCTCTAAGACAACAAAGTCATTCTCAGAGTCATCAAAAGTTATTCTCAGACTCACCTTCGTTATTCAAAGAAGCCTTCTGAGACATCCTCGTTCAACAAAACTGTCCTCAGAGCCATCAAAAAGTTAAATACAGTCATCAAAGTTATTCTCTAAGTAACTTTTCGTTCATCAGAGAAGCTTTCTAAGACATCTTTGTTCATCAAAGTTGTTCTCTAAGACATCAATGTTGTTCTCTAAGACATCAATGTTGTTATCTAAATCATAAAAGTTAATCTCTAAGACATCAATGTTGTTCTCTAAATCATAAAAGTTAATCTCTAAGGCACCTTCGTCTACTAGAGAAACTTTCCAATCCATCTTCGTTGATCAAAGTTATTCTCAGAATCATCAAAGAGATCTCTAATTCACCTTCGTTCACCAAAAAGTTGTTCTCTAAGACACATTCGTTCATCAAAGAAACTCTCCGTCCATCATGTTATTCTTCAAGACATCTTCAGTCATAAAATTTCTCTCCAAAATGTAACTAGTTCAGCTTTTCATACCAAACCGGCGCTTCTGTTAAAATATATTTTCTTAGTCACTTTACCCTAAAACTGTTCTCAGAACTACACTGCCCAAATCCTACGTAACCTATCCTCTCCACCCAATGTTACTTAGTTAACGTAACGTTCCTAAACCTAACTTTACCTATCCTAACTTAACTTACCTTACCTCTACCTATCGTACCTAACTTAACCTGCATAACCTAACTTTACCTATCCTAACAGGACTTACCTTACATTACCTATCTTACTTAACTTAACCTGCACAACCTAACTTACATAACTTATCTTACCTATCCTAAAGTAACCTAACTTGCTTTACCTAACTTAATCTTACATTCCCAAACTGATGTATCCTAACTTATCTAGTCCAACCAGTCATGATCTAACCTACATAATTATTCCTGCTGGTCTTTTGTGTTTCGTCAATCATTGTCTCATATTCATTTATTCATTTCAAGGGTTAATTTCTCAAATGGACATTTTTGCATTTCAAGTGTTATTTGTTCAAGATTGTGTGTTTAACCATTTCAAAGGATTTTTGTTATATATAGGAATTTACTCGTTTCAAGGGCAAATTTCTCAAATGGTCATTTTTGCAGATCAAGGGTTATTTGTTAAAGTTCATCAAGTTGCTCATAAGTTGTATTTATAATGCGTGTTATTATTTATTCTTATTCCCCAACCCCCTTAACCTAACCTCTTATAATCTTAGTGTATTTAGTAGGTTCTATCATATGTTCTTATCCCCCAACCCTTTAACCTAACCTTTCAGATGTAGTTTATTGCGTTTTTTGACGTATTTGTTGATTATATTATCCTTTTCCTAACCTTTCAGATGTAGTTTTGTTTCTCCTTTTTGTATATTTTTACCCAACGAGAGAGAGAGAGGGAGAGAGACAGAGCGAGAGAGACGGAGAGACAGAGAGACATAGAGAACCGCTTAAGTGTTTAATAAAGAAATAAATTTATATAATGTGTCTACTTTTCCCTCGTTTATTGCTCTCACCATGTTGGCCACGTTACGATATAGCTTACACATATTAACAGAAATAATACTAACGGGGATTGCACGGAACAATGGTTGATGGTATGGGAGCGGGTGGGGATGAGGGGTGGGAGTGGTTGCTGGTTGACAGGTGCGGGTCTGCCGGTGAGGACCCCTGCTGGCGGAGATCGCGTCTCCGTGATGATGTGAAATGTTTCTCTCTTTTAGTAAACGCCAACCTCCGGACTTTGACTGAGTTTGCTAAGTGAAGAGATGTGTGGTGGACTATAGAGCGGGAGAGAGAGAGAGAGAGAAAGAGAGAGAGAGAGAGAGAGAGAGAGAGAGAGAGAGAGAGAGAGAGAGAGAGAGAGAGACAGAGACAGAGACAGAGACAGAGACAGATAGAGAGAGACAGAGAGATAGAGAGTCGCGGACCGTAGCAAAACGCATTGGTAATGGATGCCCCAACCACTTCCGGGGTGTCTGAGGAGAAATAACCATGCTACTTGGAAAGTCACTCAGTCAGCCTCCAACCTCTGACCTGTACGCATACCCATCCGCGGACATTGAAAAACGCTTAAGGGTAATCACATACTAAAAGGGATTGCACAGAACAATGGTTGATGGTATGGGGGCGGTAGGGGGTTGAGGGGTGGGAGTGATTGATGGCTGACAAGTGTGGGTCTGTCTGTCGGCAGGAGTATGTACCTCGCGCCTCCTTAACGAATCCACAGTGTATGGGGAGTCGTCGTGGGACGAACATCGCCACTCTGAAGACAACGAAAACCCTTTAAGACAAATGGCCCCACTTCCGCAGGAGGGTGCTCTCTATTACCCTCCTCTCCCACTTACGACTTCCTGTAGGGGGAGGCTAATGGACGTCCAGGCATTCCTCTCAGGTATGGGGGTTCTCCTCTCCCTCCCCCCTCCCCAAACAACATATCCACTATGTTGGATCCCCTCGCATCCTCTACTCACGATCATCAAACTATTATCATCATCACACAGGATTAAGTCTATGACAAACACACATACATATTCATTTACTCCTTCCTCATATTCCACTCTTATCCTTGTATTTTCATACGTCTTCCCAGAAATTCCCTTTGTGACTAGAGTGAGGCGCTGCACCTGCTCACCCACCACTCAAGACCGCGTCCGACACGCACCAAACTTCCGGGAAATTCCCCTCCCAAACCCTCTGCGACGACGACGACGCGCTGCGACGACGACGACGCGCACCACCTGGCACCCATCAACATGACTTACTCTCTTTCCTGACCACATACCCTACCACCGGACGCTCACACGCGTCCGAAACGCGCCAAACTTCTGGGAAATTCCCCCAAAACCCTTGTGACTACGGCGACGCCCACCACCTGTCGGGTGGCACTCACCTGAGTGCCACCTGGCAGGTGGCGCGCGTCGCCGTAGTCACACTTTACACTACTTCTACGGACTTAGGCAGATATTTTGAGAAAGTAGTTCTCAGTATTTAGAAGTATTTAGAATAGTTCTTGAACCCGGCTCTAAACGTTTATAAGTGCAATTTCACTGTTATCTGATCAATTTCCCTTAAATTTAAAAACCGCTATACATGTATTTCAGATGTAGAAAATAATATCAAAGCAATTACTGAGTTCTAGCTCCCGTCCCCGCTTTAGTTCTCTCTCGTATCATCTTTAGTATCCAATCAATTCTCTTAAGATTTAAAACCGTTTGACGTAGTAAATAAGATCAAGACAGTAACTGAGCTCCGAATCTTGTCCTCCTCCTTAGTTTACTCGTTCAACTATCTATTAACCGATCAATTTCTTAGAGATTTAAAATATAGTTATTTTTGACTTAGTGAAAAACATCAATTCAGTTACAGAGCTCCGGCTCTTGTCCCCATCTTAGATCATTCGTACAGCTTTGCTATTATCAGTCCATTTTCCTTGAAATTTTAAACTACTATATTTTGTATGCAGCAAATAAGATCAAAGCAGCTACCGAGTTCTAGCTCCAGTTCCCCTCTTAGTTCATTCGTGCAACTTCGTTATTATCCGATCAATTTCCTAGAGATTTAAAACATAATTATTTCGATTTTTTTGTGTACTTCTTCTCAAGAATAGGTGCAGTTTGCATGAAGGGTTTACCCTCCCGATGACTGCACCAGGACAAATGTAGGGAGACTCGTTGAAATTGAGGAGGAGAAGAAAGTCAAAAGTGTTACATGTGTTGGGCCGTAGAGAGAGAGGAGTGGCGACGAAAACAGAGGGGGACGTTAGAGGGAGACTCCCCGCACCGTAGGGCGGGGTGACGAGTTCACGGCGGCAGCTGATCCACGCACGGCGTAGCGTTGTGCGCAAGACGTTAACTAATATTTCTCCGGGAACTTGTATATCGGAAAGCGCAAGCAGTATGCTTCCCAAATCACCCACGTGTCAGAGGGCACCTGGCCACCAGGCGGTGGCCTCGGCTGAGACATCTTATCTGGCACCTTATAAACAAACTCCTTCACCCGCGACACCCAGACAGTGGAAGAGCACCACGGGAGCGGAAGCACCCGGGCATCCCGATATGGGCCCAAAACCGGACCCTCAGAGCGCACGATCCCAGCAGTCAGGACTAGGCTTTCCCCAGACCGGGGCAATGAAGGAGGGGGAACCCGCAGGGGAAGCAGGTGCGGCATCGACCCCACCACAGGGCACAGGAGCCGAGGCCCCCCTGGCGCACATCTTTCCGCAACACCACGATGAGGTCCCGAGCATCACGGGCAACCCCCCACTGCGAAGATCCAACAGCAGGTGATGCAGGAGGGGGAGGGGCACAGGTAGCAACTTCGGAGCCCCTCACAGCACCATCATCCTCGGTGGGGGCC
Organism: Procambarus clarkii; assembly: GCF_040958095.1. Taxonomy (NCBI): domain Eukaryota; kingdom Metazoa; phylum Arthropoda; class Malacostraca; order Decapoda; family Cambaridae; genus Procambarus; species Procambarus clarkii. Next base: position 5,892,380 of record NC_091172.1, read on the forward strand.
CCAGAGCACCATACTCCCCCACCATCTCCCAAGGCACACCACGAAGGTGAGACACACTCCGAGCCCGCCGCGAACGCTTCGAGACAGGCCGCACCACACCACGCCCAGCAGGCCCCTCTGTAGGCACAGCCACCATCGTCACATCCACACAGGCCACACCCGCACCGTTCGAAGAGTCCACAGAGGCCACATCAACCACACTGTCCGCATCATCCAGGGAAGCAGCCTCAGAACACCGACGCGCACGCTTCTGCAAAGGGATGGAAAGAGCAGAACTACAGTCGCCAACACACACAGACACAGCAGGCACCTCCTCCTGCCGAAGTCCCCCCCTCCAACACAACAGGACCCACGTCCCCCGGAGCCGGTACCACATCCACAGGCGGGGGCGGGACATGGACATCCACTGGGACATCCACCACACGCAGTGCGGGCGACGGCCCGACACTCGTACACGCCGGCACAACAACTACCTTCCGGACCACAGCAGGTAACAGACTGAACGCAGAAGGCATAGTAACCGCCTCAACAGGCAGAGCAGCAGACAAACAATCAAGCACCTCAGGCACAGCACCGACTCCACCCTCAGAAGCGTCCGAAGTCAACAGGGTTGGAAAGTCCTCCTCACGAAAAACATGCACCTTGCCAGTTGCTCCCACGTCGCACGTTGTAGTGAGATGACCCACATTACCATACCTGTAACAGGTGCGCGGTTGCCCATGATACAGGCAGCGGAGCGTGCAACCCAACTCGGACACAACAGGACGGAACACTACTCTTCAGAGACAGGGTCAGGATGCGGGAACAGTCAAGCATCCTAGTACAGTGCCCTGCAAGTACCTTGTCCCAATGAATGGTTAGCACAGTACCAAACCGTCCAAACACAGCAGTTAGGAGATCGTCGTTAAACTCGAAGGGGGCACCACGCACCGACACATACGTCAAGGCGACGCTGAGGTTCACGACCTTAACAGAACCGGCGGCATCAGGGAGAGGGTAAACACGCCCCTCACACCGCCCCAGAAACGCCTGAAATGCAGCCTGATGGCGAAAGTTGACCACGGCACGGTTCCCCCTGCAGCAGCTGGACGCCCATCAATTCCGACAACTGCACATGTAGAACATCCACCAGGGCAACACCAACCAACAAGTGGTCCACTGGCACCGTAAAAGCCAGACCAGCCGACGACGTCCTCTTCAATGGAGGCCGGTAAGACCCCTTGTCCCCTCAACAGGCGTACCACGCCCAGCCGGGGGACAACACCCCTCACAGCCGTCACAGACACTCTCCTCACACAGCCACTCATTGTGTCCTTAGTCAGGTTCTCATAATGTTCTCAGAATGTTCTCCACAAGTTCGTTGTTCATTCTTTGTATACTCTATATATTATTTTTATGTTTTCATGTTCTCTGCAAGTTCAATTCATATTCCTCACATGTTCACTGTGTTCATCGCATTCTCCTACATGTTCTTTAAAATCAAATGTACAATTGTTTCTGTCTTTCAGTAACTAGTTCCTTGTCAAATATTATCAACTGCATTACTGTTCCCCCTAACAAATTAGTTAAATTTCAATTAGTTTTAAATATTTAGTTACTATTTATTTAGATATTTACAAATTATTTAGTTAAACAGTATTTATTTAGTCATTTAACAAGGTTTATCTACAATAAACTATGTTTATGTATTTCTTTATCAACTTAATATTTCTTACCACTATTGTTCTTAACAAAAAACTATGTTTTATTCCGTAACAAGTATACTAAGACAATCTTTTCGTAACGTTTCTTAACTAAAATGATTCGTCAATCAACTGAAAATAGCCAGGTGTAACTTTTTTAAATAATTTCTTAAATAAAATAACTCGATATTCGTTCTAAAAATATAGCCAAACGAGTCTTTCCAATATCGTTCTTAACTAAATAACACATCTCTCAACTGAAAATAATCAAATGTAACTTCTTTCAACACTTTCGTAACTAACAAAATACTTCGTGGAGAAAGAAAAATAATCAAAGATAGTGAAGGACACCAAAGACACACTCAGAGATCAGAGACAAAAGAAATACTATTCATGCCATGTTTATTCTCCTATGACATCTCCACACATTTAAAAGTACGCTCAATGCCCTCTTTATGCAAGAAAGATGCGCTGGAAACATCAAGAATACTATTCGAGTCATCAAACTTATTCTCAAAGTCATCAAGACTCTACAAGATGGCTCAGAGTCATCTCAAACTCTAAGGCATCTTTATGCATCATATGATACTCTCATGCCATCTTTATTCTCAAATGACACTCAGAGACATTAAGAATACTCTCTCTGTAGTGTGGTTATGTAAAAAGAATACTCTCAGACCCGTCAAAGATATTCTTAGAGACCTTAACTAAATAATTTACGATCTTAAAAAACTAAATTAAATTTAACTAATTTGTTAGGGGGGACAGTAATGCCGTTGATAATATTTGACAAAGAACTAGTTACTGCATGACAGAAACAATTGTAAATTTGATTTTAAAGACTATGTAAGAGAATGCGATGAACAGAGTGAACATTCAGGGAATATGATTGAACTTGCAGAGAACATGAAAACATAAAAATAATATATAGAGTAAACAATGAACAACGAACTTGTGAAGAACATTCTGAGAACATTATGAGAACCTGACAAAGAACACAGAGAACATGAGGAGAATGGGAAAGACATTGAGAAACGGGAAAATATGAATTAAACTTGCAGAGAATATGAAAGAGATTTTGAAGAGCCTGGAGAAACAGGTGAAAAATATGAATTGAACTTGCAGAGAATATGCTGAGAACATGAATGATGAGTAAAAAGTTGTACAGAGAATATGCTGTGAACATGTAGAGAACACACAAATATTGTAAGATTATTGGTAATTGCTGCATTTTCATTTATTGAGGGGAAGGTTTGGGTGGAGTTGGGGAAAAGGTGAGATGCAGGGAGATAAGGGGGTGAGGGTTAGGGGGAGCTGAGGATAAGAGGAAGATAAGTAAGCGGACGGGCGCGGGGACATGAAGGGTTAGGGGGGAGGGGATAAGGTGTATGTTATGAGTATGTGATAATTACTTTGTGAATGTTTATTTACACAGCTGAGTAAACAAGAGTATTGGAGGAGAGGATATGTTTAATGTTATAAGGTGATAGGTGGGAGCCGGTTTCATGTTCTGGAATAACAAAGTTTGATGAACATTGAACTAAGGCGGAGGTCAGGAGCTGGAGCTCTGCAATTGCTTTTATCTATTTTACTACATTCGAAATATAGTGGTTTTAAATGTAAGGAGGATTTGGGTAGACATTAGAGAGAGAACTAAGGTGGAGGACAGGAGCTGGAACTTGTTAGCTTTATTTTCTGTTATTACTATGTATAAAATAACTGTTTTAAATCTTGAGGAAATTGATCATGTAATAGCAGGGTTGAAAGAGTAAACTAAGGCGGAGGACAAATGTTGGAGCTCGTTTACTGTCCTGATCTTATTTACTACGTCAGAAATGTAACAGATTTATATCGTAGGAGAATTTATTGGATGTTAATGAGGATGGGAGAGGGAGCAAATGCGGGGTCGGGAGCTAGTAATTGCTTAGCTTTTATTTTCTACGTCTGAAATATAGCGGTTTTAATTTATTTTTTTTATTTTTTTTTTTGTGATATATACAAGAGTTGTTACATTCTTGTACAGCCACTAGTACGCGTAGTGTTTCGGGCAAGTCCTTAATCCTATGGTCCCTGGAATACGATCCCCTGCCGCGAAGAATCGTTTTTTCATCCAAGTACACATTTTACTGTTGCGTTAAACAGAGGCTACAGTTAAGGAATTGCGCCCAGTAAATCCTCCCCGGCCAGGATACGAACCCATGACATAGCGCTCGCGGAACGCCAGGCGAGTGTCTTACCACTACACCACGGAGACTGCCTAAGGGAGGGAAGGGAAGGGAATTAAGGGAAGGGAATTTAAGGGAAGTTGAATGCTTAATAGCGAAACTACACTTATAAATGTTTAGAGCCAGGTCCAAGAAGTAACTTTTAAATACAGTACTGAGAATTACTTTAGCAAAATATTTGCTTAAGTCCGTAGAGTTTATTTTTATCCATAAGAACTTTTTAAGACCATAGGTGTAAGTAAAACTCTAAATATTTAGAATTATTTTTCTCTATAAAAATTCATTAACAAACTTCCAATAAAACTATTCTCTGACAAAAATTACCTCTAAAAAAGGTGACGCCTTAGCTGAAACTAGGACCCTGAAAAAAATCTGTCTTAAATCGGACTCTGAAAAAAAATCATTCTTTAATCGGTATTAAACAGATGGCGGCATATCCCAAACTAAAAGTCTGACAAAATTTATTCCTAAAATAGAAGACAGGTTAACAAGTACTTTTCAAGGTCAGGTCACTTTCACTGACCTGACCTGTCACTTTCTCAGAGTGACAGGTCTGCGAGTACTTTTCTTGGTCAGGTCGCCCCTACCTTTCTCAGAGTGACTGGTCAGCGAGTACTTTACAAAGGAATGAAAAGTACTTACTGACCTGTATATCCCACTACTAACATGCCCAATCATGTCTGTCTTGTTTGGTGACTAGAGCTATGGCCCCGTGTGCACCACGGCCCGGCATTGGGTATTACCTAGGTTATCTTGAGGTTATCTTGAGATGATTTCGGGGCTTTAGTGTCCCCGCGGCCCGGTCCTCGACCAGGCCTCCACCCCCAGGAAGCAGCCCGTGACAGCTGACTAACTCCCAGGTACCTATTTACTGCTAGGTAACAGGGGCATTCAGGGTGAAAGAAACTTTGCCCATTTGTTTCTGCCTCGTGCGGGAATCGAAACCGCGCCACAGAATTACGAGTCCTGCGCGCTATCCACCAGGCTACGAGGCCACCAAACAAACTTAAGACAAGATAGCAAACTCAAAACTAAGAGTTCGTGATCTACGCTTCAGACCAAACTATTTGCCTTGCTTCTTGCAATGAAATGTGTACAAGTCTCCAAACTTGATATAATAATTGTAAGTGACTCTTTATCACCCTTAATTGCTCTTAAATCTTTTTAAGCCATAACTGTAACATGCTCGTGTCTGAAGCTAGACACAAATACAACAAAAATATTAATGATGGTAACAGAGTCCATTTCATGTGTACTCCATCTCATATTGGCCTCCGAATGCATGATAGAGCTGATGAGTTAGCCAAAGAATCTGCCTTTAAAGGAGAAATTGAGTATAATCTTGGATTGTCAATAAGCAGTCTGAGAGCAATAATACACCAAGAACTTCAACAAAATTTTGTAGATCTAAGGCAAAGTGAAATCGACACCAGTAATTCCATCTATCATCATACTGTCATGCAAGAGGAGCCACACATCTATGGTTCATCCAATAAAATCAGCAGACTTCTAGATGTTACTATTGTTCGTCTTAGGCTCGGTTACAAGTATCTCTGGGAATTCTCATTATCTGCTGATGTAGACCTGACCAAATGTAAACTGTGTCAACAAAATTATTCGCACACCCGAGCGAATAATAACAATAATTAACTTATTCGCGAGCAAATAAGTTAATTCAGAGAAAATTATATAACAAATTTTCATGATATGTGTAAATATTTCATTCAAAGTGATCTGCTGCCAGAAGTCTTGGCCTAGTATCCCCAGTTTGCTAACTGTAGGTAGTAACTAGGTGATTGTAACCTATTCACCGCTGCCCACTAGATGGGGGGCGGTATGTAGCATAAATTTTTTGACACTAGCTCTCCACATATGTCAGTTGCTTAGTTTAGAAACTGTATTTGTGGTCGATCTCGGACCCATTGTTGATGTGACGATGTGCCTTGAATTTTGTAACTAGCTCATCAAGATTGTAACTTGCTTAGCTAAGTGAATTGTGGGGTTCAGTCTCTGAGCCCATTACGTGCCTCTCTAACCCTTTCCACCACCGCCCACAGGATGGGGTAAGGGATGCATAATATATGAACAAGACTAAGCTGGCGACATTAACTAGCAGTGATGCGTGTATTAGTAGGCGGGTGACGCCAGAGCAGCGTGTCAGCATGATGAGTTAATGTCCACACAGGCATCAACCAATACATATTCAGTCACTGTCATTGATATTTAGACCACGTGTCTGGAAATAATGTCTCGCTCTAGCTCTTAGTGCAGATCCCAAACACTTGACTTATGAAGAGCTTTTTGTTTGTTATATTATTGTGATTTTAACATTGGTAAATAACTGCTGTAAATTTGTGTAAACTCCCCAAACTGTAAATGTATAAGCATTTCTGAAAAAAATATTGAATTTAAATTATTATTCTTTTCGTAGATTGTATATTGGTAGATGATACGGCTGCCTGTTAAACTTTCATATGATTGATGGTATTTGGATAGTTGACATTTAGGTGACAGGTGATATCTGGGTGACGGGTGATATCAGGGTGACTGGTAATATATGGGTGACGTGATATATTGGCGATGGGTAATATCTGGGTGATGGGTGATATATGGGTGACTAGTGATATATGAGTGATAGGTGATATATGGGTGATATACTTGTTACTGGTGATATCTGGGTGACGTGATATATGGGTGACTGGTGATATATGAGTGATGGGTGATATCTTGGTGACGGGTGAAGTATGAGTGACTCGTGATATATAGATGACTAGTGATATATGGGTGACTGGTGATATATGGGTGACGGGTGAAGTATGAGTGACTCGTGATATATGGATGACTAGTGATATATGGGTGACTGGTGATATATCTATATAAATAAAAATGGAAATGTTCGTTTGTTCAAAATCGCTAATCTCTGGAAATTTTCACCGATTGCTTTGAAATTTTCACACAATGTTCCATTCACATCCGAGCAGGTTTTTATATACATACTATATAGATGTCACGTCTGTGACAGTAAAAAAAAACATGTTTTTTTGACAAACAGCGTTTTTCATGTGTTTTTCAAGTGAGGTAAATCTTCGAAACCTCTTTACCGATTGCTTTGAAATTTTGACACAACGTTGCATTCGAATAGGCACATGTTTTTGTGTACCTACTATATACATGCCTCACATGTTTTTTTCGAAAACATGTGGACGTAAGACCAACACACGTTGTACTCTCAGAAATTTCTTCACCGATTGCTTTGAAATTTTTACACAACGCTTCATTCGAATATACACGTGTTTTTATATACTTACTATATAGATGCCACACCTGTGACAGGTAAAAACGTGCTCCTTTTTAAAAACAGCGCCATCTGTTGCACATAAGAGCACCACAGGCTGAACTAAATATGTTACGATTCCATTTCAATATTTCCGATGGCATTGATAAATTGAATTTTCATAGATTTCGATTTATTTTCATTTTGATTCAATTATTTTGTATGACATTGCTTTGGAATTGAGTTGTGTTGTTTACCATACCGTTCATTTCTTGAATTTAGTTTTTTTTCATGTTTTTCAATTCGTTTTTCCTGTTTTTCTTATTTTTCATTGATGCGAACATCAGATCAATTGATGGTCCCAATTTTCTAATGGGAACATCAGATCATTTGGGAATGCATCGGACGAGGGAGTGGGGGATGGTGGGGAGGACGAGGGCACGGAGGAGTTCGGGATGGTAGGGAAGGGGGGGGGGAATTGAGAATGGGGAGGGGAGGACAAGGGAACAGGGGTGTGGGGAGGAAGAGGGGACAGGGGAGGGGGGAATGAAAGGAAGGACGAGGGGATGGGGGAGTGGGAGATGGATGTGATGACCAGGGCACAGGGGAGTGGTGAGATGGTTGGGATTACGAGGGGATGGGGGAGGGGGGAATAGTGGCTTATGACTGGGAGATGGGAAGGTTGCTGTAGCTCAGCAACGCACATGTGTTTCTGAGCCACAGCAACGCGTGGCCGGGTACAGCTATATGTATATATATATGTATATATATATATATATATATATATATATATATATATATATATATATATATATATATATATATATATATATATATATATATACATATATATGTGAGAAAGCTGCATGAACGCGCAAGCCATATAACACTAAGAACTCTTTGACCCAGCCAGGATTCGAACCCATGCCGTCCAGGATCACCCCTAGACGTACACAGTACCGTGACCACCGAAGTCACTATCTTTGACCAACATCAGTGATTAGTCAACAACATTAGTTGGTCAAAGATTAGTCTTTGACCAACAAAGATTAAATTACATTCACTGGAAAGGCATGGAATTGGGGGTGACATGATAGAGGTTTACAAGTGGGTGAATGGACATAACAAAGGGGATATTAACAGGGTATTAACAGTATCAACACAAGACAGAACACGAAACAATGGATATAAATTGGATACTTTAGATTTGGAAAGTATATACTGGTTCGGTAACAGGGTTGTTGAATTGTGGAACCAATTGTGGAACCAATAAATTTCCCTACCGATTTTTGTATCATCGGCAAATTTGCAAATGTTGCTACTCAAACCTGAATCTAAATAATAAATATATATTATAAACAACAGAGGTCCCAGTACAGAGCCTTGAGGCACTCCTCTTACAACATTTTCCCACTCTGACTTAACCCCATTTATACTAACTCTCTGTTTCCTTTGGTATAGCCATGCCCTAATTCAACTTAATATAGCACCCCCAATACCATGAGTCACTATCGTTTTAATCAGTCTTTCATGTGGCACTGTATCAAAAGCTTTGGTAAAGTCAAGGTTCACAACATCACAAACCTTATCACTATCAACTGCCTCAACTATGCTGAAATAAAATGATAGCAAATTTGTTGAACATGAACGGCCATTGAAAAACCATGTTGCGACTCATTTATTAATTTATGTTTTTCAAGATGAAGACGAATTGTGTTTGCAGTTATCGATTCAAGTAACTTTCCAGCAATAGAAGTTAGGCAAATTGGCTGATAGTTTGATGCAAGTGATCTATCTCCTTTCTTAAAAATTGGTACCACATTAGCAACCATCCACGACTCTGGCACTCTGCCTGACTCTAATGATTTATTAAATATGGTAGACAGTGGGTCACAAAGCTCCTCTTTGCATTCTTTAAGCACCCTGGCAAACACTTCATCCGGCCCTGGGGATTTGTTTAGCTTCAGTTTTACTATTTGGTTAAATAACATCCTCCCTGGTAACTGCTAAACTAGTCAACCTGTCCTCGTCCACACCCACATAGACTTGTTCGGCTGAAGGCATAGTGTTCAGTTTCTCTTTAGTAAATACAGAGATCAAATATATGTTAAAAATACCACTCATCTCTTCGTCGTTATCTCTTATGTTTCAGTTTTTAATGGACCTATCCTTTCCCTAAAAATGGACCTATCGTTTTCCCATCTAGTACCCAATGAGATGATTGCGTCAATTAGTGCTTCAGAGATACCTATAGTTAGTAGTTATACGTATAGTTATAGTTAGTAACTATCCAAAGAATGGGCTGCCCATTACTAGAGACAGGAAGCCTATTATGATTACCGATGTCTTTCTAGATTAACTGCTGACCTTGTGACAGCAACCCCACAACAGTCTCCTAACTCCTGGGTACTTATTTAATGTTAGATCTAAAGAGGCATCAGTGGAGAGAAAACGTGCTCTAAACGGTCGGCCAGACCCAGTAATCCACCAAGGACCAGTTGGGTGAGAGCCCACACAAGATTTGAAGAGTATAAGATATCAGTCAAAGTATACAAAAAGCATTTGTTCATATGTGATCACTTGTGTCTGATGACAGAGACGGAGCCTCAACGGGTGTAGTGCGGGATCGAATATGCGGCCCGTGATTCGCTTCCTGCCACCCTTTTACATGCGACCCGCGACTCTCCCTTCTTCAACCGTTCCTTGATCGTTCCTTGTGGCTAACACAATTCAATTCACATTCAACTTTAAATATCTATTGACAAATTGCTGTTCTTGTTCGCTTCGTCCATACAAAAGGTGCATGTAGGTCCCATTGTGTAGGACACTTCTGAATGATAGTCCAGTAGAGGTCAGTTATTTATGGCTCCGAGTACACCACCGGAAACTTTTTAGACGCCTAGTGAACATTACAGGTGGGAACTGGTGCCAGGGCGGTCACTCCATGGTCACCAGTCATGCTCACTTGTTGCAGGCAGTTGGAGCATTATGGTTATGTGACACGGCAGTTGGAGCATTATAGTTATGTAACGCGGCAGTTGGAGCATTATAGTTATGTAACTATAATGCAACAGTTAGAAGCAAGGGAGGAATCCCGATCATATGTGGCATTCTTCCAAGAAAGGGAGTTGGAAATTAATGGTTGTCGAGGGCACTTGGTGTCAATTGCCGGCTGGAAAGATATTGCAAATCAAATGCAATATCTTTCATAGACAACTGGGAACACTTCTATCGAAGAAATGAAATGTATGCTCGTGATGGGGTGCATCTATCGAGGGCTGGGGTGGTTGCTGTTGCGAACTTATTGGAACCAGTGGTTAGAGGCGTTTGTTTGGGTTTAAACTGTTAGTAGATCGTGGTGTGGGAATTGATAGGGAGGAAGGAGGTAATAAAAGTATGTGTTTGTGGGAGAAACAAATTGGCAAAATGATCAGGGAACGAGAAGGGCCTCAAAATAACAATACACTTAGGGTATATTACACTAACAGTAGAAGTCTAAGAAACAAAATAAACATTTAAATGCTCTTGTCTGCACAGAAAAAAAAAATAGATATTATTTCATTTACCGAAACGTGGATGTATGTAGAAAATAGAGAACTATTAGCTGAATATCAAATAAATGAATTTTAAACTATTTCACACAGATACATTTATTAGACGAGGAGGGGGAGTAGCCATATATGTTAGGGACAATTTGAAATGTAGTCTCAAAGAGGGAATCAGACCTGAGCCACACACAGAAACTATTTGGATAAAATTAAACGAGGAAGTAAATAATCTTATAATAGGAGTTATATATAGGCCACCAAACTTAAACAGGATAGAAACAAAGCATCTATGGGATGAAATATCTAAAGCATTTAGGTCTAGCAGTATTTGTGTCATTGGTGACTTTAATTTTAGTGGAATAAATTCGTTTAACAAAACAGGGAATAGTGAAGCAGAAGATTTTCTAGAATTAATTGACGATTGCTTTCTTACGCAACACATTAAGGAACCAACGCGGGAAAATAATATTTTAGATTTAGTGTTAACTAACAGGGAAACACAAATTAATGACATCGAAATAGGGAGTGAACTAGAGAACAGTGATCAGAAAGAAATCATCATAGAATGAAATAGATCTGTAGGAGAAAATTCTGTTAGTGCCAGATTTTCGAAAAGCTGATTTCAATAGCCTAAGATTTTCTTGGGTTAAATAGATTGGAAAGTCTTGGGTATGGGGTGTGGGCCGGTCTTGGAGCGAGACGTGAACCCAGCGATAGGTGACGTAAAATGGGATTTCGATGTGGATTCAAAATATAACTTATTAAAAAATATTCTAAGCGAAGCACAGGAACGTAGTGTACCATACAAATTGAATAGATCGAATACTAATGACCCAAAGTGGATAACAAATAATTTAAAGAACCTTATAGGTAAAAAGAGAGCTTGGTACAAAAGGATTAAATAAATAAATAATATAAATAAATATGTTTATTCAGGAAAGGTACATACATACAAGTGATGTTACATTAATGGATCGATATATAGATAGAGCTAGTACATACAGTGCCTAAAGCCACTATTACGCAATGCGTTTCGGGCAGGAAAAACATTAATATCTAGAACTTAATACTAATTGAGCATAAAGAATAAAATGTGTTGAGAACAAATACAAATAAAGATAAAAAAAAGGGGGAACATGACTGAAAAAGCAGCACAAATACAATAGGTTGACAAACAGTGTTGATTAAAAAAAAAAAATAACAGACATGGGTTGACAATAGAGGGGTAAGGTAGGTTACAGGGAATTTATTAGGTAGTGTTTAGTTTTTATCTTAAACTGGTTGAGAGAGGTACAGTCTTTAACATGGTTGGGAAGATCATTCCACATTCTGGGCCCCTTGATTTGTAGAGCATTTCTAGTTTGATTAAGTCGTACTCTTGGAATATCAAAACTGTATTTATTTCTGGTGTGGTGCTCATGGGTTCTGTTACAACCTTCAATGAAGCTTTTGAGGTCAGGATTGGCATTATAGTTTAGCGTTTTATATATGTATAATACACAAGAGAGAATGTGCAGTGACTTAATATCTAACATATTCAGAGATTTGAGTAGGGGTACCGAGTGATGTCTGGGGCTAGAGTTGGATATTGTCCTAATAGCAGCTTTGTGTTGAGTAATTAGAGGACGTAAATGATTTTGGGTAGTAGAGCCCCAAGCACAAATACCATAGTTGAGATATGGATAGATGAGGGAGTAATAGAGAGTAACCAGGGCAGGAGGAGGTACATAATATCTGATCTTAGAAAGAATGCCCACAGTTTTTGAAACTTTTTTTGATATATTTAGAATGTGTCCCTGGAAATTCAGCTTGTGATCAATGAGAACGCCAAGGAATTTTCCATCTAATTTGTTACAAATTTGGGTATTGTTTATTTTGAGATTTATTTGATTAGAGGATTTATTGCCAAACAGAATATAGAAAGTTTTGTCAATGTTAAGGGTGAGTTTGTTGGCAGTTAGCCAAAGATGGACTTTATTTAGCTCAGTATTTACTGTGGCATTAGCCACATCATTAATTTTTCAGTTTATTAGATAATTTGAATGATTTATCTCATTAATGGATGTGTATTAACATCTCAATATTTCATTATAGGAAGTGTATTAATTTCATATTTTAGAATAACCCCCAAGTTGTAGGGTATCAGGATTTAGTTCTGAATTATTACTAACATTACAATTCATTCCTCTTGATATATTTAATCACATGTAAGTATTCATTATGGGAGATCCATAAGCCAATGGTTCTCTTATTTATTAATAGAATTCTGGTCCTTCGAAGCATGTTGCATTATTCATTATAGAACTAGATTCTCCCCCACAATGGTGGAGTTAGTTAGCCTTAACATGTATCTTGAGGTTATCTTGAGATGATTTCGGAGCTTTAGTGTCCCCGCGGCCCGGTCTTCGACCAGGCCTCCACCCCCAGGAAGCAGCCCGTGACAGCTGACTAACAGCCAGGTACCTATTTTACTGCTAGGTAACAGGGGCATAGGATGAAAGAAACTCTGCCCACATGGGGGGACCCATGAAATGGGGACCCACATGGTGGTGTTTCTTGCCGGCGCCCAGGATCGAACCCGGGACCGCAGAATCACAAGACCACCATGCTGTCCGCTCGGCCGACCGACTCCCTATGTAGCCAAGGGTCGCAGTGGAGTTAGTTAGTCTTAACATGAAGCCCAGGGTCGTGGTGGAATTAGTTAGCCTTGACATGTCGTAGCCCAGGGTCGTGGTGGAGTTAGCCTTGACATGTCGTAGCCCAGGGTCGTGGTGGAGTTAGCCTTGACATGTCGTAGCCCAGGGTCGTGGTGGAGTTAGCCTTGACATGTCATAGCCCAGGGTCGTGGTGGAGTTAGCCTTGACATGTCGTAGCCCAGGGTCGTGGTGGGGTTAGCCTTGACATGTCGTAGCCCAGGGTCGCGGTGGAGTTAGTTAGCCTTGACATGTAGCCCAGGGTCGCGGTGGAGTTCTTCACCAGGACCAGCGTGTCTCCGATGTTGATGACTCCCAGAGAGCTCTTGTTCTCTGGGAGTCATCGCAGAGCTGTACCTTGTTGGGGTTGGTCAGTATTTCCCACTCTTGTCTTGCTGTATTAACCAGTTCCTCTTTCACCTAACTGTTCACTGTCAGATTTTGTCCTTTGGCCTGCTGGCTTCGATGTGACAAGGTGAATGATGTCGTCAGTGAACTGGGTAATGATGGTGTCGTTGTGTATGGGGGAAGTGACGGGTCGTTGATGAAGAGGTTAAAGAGCATCGGGCTGTTGCACGATCCTTGTGGTACTACTGCTGACCGGGTGAATGTCGCGTCTAAATTAAACTGTGGGATGATCTGTCTGTTCTTCAGAAAGTTGTTGATGAGTCTCAGGAGGACCCAGTTTGGTACGGTAGAGTAGTCAACTTGCATAGGAGGCCATTGTGTCAGAGGCTGTCGAAGGCCTTTGTGAACATTCCCAGTTGCCATTATTGCAGTTTGCTTCTGTTTACGAATGCTCTCGGTTGTGTCGTATATTATATTGATTGAATGCTGAGATCTCTGGGGCCTGAAACTGAACTGTCTTTCTGTATAGAAGTGATGGTATTCCATGTAGTTGTTAATCCGATTTTACATGATTTTCTCAAAGCAATTGGCCGTAGTTTCCAGATTGGTCTGTAGTTCTCGGGAACATGTCTGCTTTTGCTTGGCTTGAAGATAAAGAAGATTTTGGCCGTCATGAACGCCCTTGGGAGGTGCCCTGTCGCCAGTATGGCATTATAAATGTTGAGCAGGGATTGTAGGTAGTTGATTGGGAGAGGCTTGAGCTGGTTGGCTGCGATTCCTGTTAGTCTAGGCGCCTTGTTCCCGGTTTTCCTCAATACTTCTTTCATCTCAAGCAGGGTAATAAGGCCTGGTGATGGGGTGGTCGGGACCTAGATGGTCCGCGTCAACAGCGGGCCTATTTAGGAGGTATACAGCATTGTCTGCTGCCCACTGGTCGACGTTTCTGTGGATGACGATGTTGGCGCGGGTGTTGTTCTATGTGAATATCGCTTTCAATCCAAACTCGTGCCATGAGGTTGGCTTGGGGTCCTCCTTCTTGGTCGTTATCACTACATTATCGTCGTCGGTGTATGTGTGAACATTTGTGGAACAAATTCTCGTGGTAACATAATAGGTGTAGGATCACAGGCTTGTTTCAAGAGTAGGTTAGAGATATATGAATGAGTTAGGGTGGATATCAATATGAGACACCTATTTGTCCAACAGGCCTGCCGCAGTTTTCTTTATTCTAATGTTGTTTAGTTCAGTAATCTATTCCTGGACCAGATTCATCAACCATTTACGCAACAAATTTGTTGATATTTATTATACAATTTATGAGCTCTGAAACATTATGAGGTTGTTTACAAGAATAATAACCTTGGGTTGTGAGGTTTCCAAACTCGTAAACTGTTTAATAAAAACTACCAAAGGCCGCCATGTTTAAGGAAACATGTACCACTTGGTTGGTGGCGAAAATGATTGATGAATTCTGACTCAGGACGGTGAGTAGAGTGAAGACTCAGGTAGTCCTCAGGCATGTGGATGCTATAGCTGGCACGGAGGTACGGAAGCACGGAGGTACGAAAGCACGGAGGCACATATTGGTGAGGACCGTAGACGTCCTCCTCCAGACTGAACCCCCAAGGACGAGAGACTAAGTCATCCGCCAAGGGCTTGGTATTCCACCCGGCGAGCTGTTGCAATTCATGAGCAGTAATTATTACGGTCCGTCATGTGCTTCCCCCTGACACGCGCACCACCACGATGTTTGAGGCATGGTGATGAGGGTGCTGGCCGGTGAAGCACCTGATCTAACACTGGTCTGGTCTTACTGTGTAACTTGTTCGCGCCCGACCAGACTGGACCTACCGACCAGAAGAATAATCTTGATCGAGGATCATTTTGGAAGGTCGGGCAGGCGGTCATGTGAGGCTTCTCACATGACCTTCGCCGCCAGCCTTCTCTTGAGTGAGAGAAACTTGCAGCGGGGACGTGGTGATGCATCTATAGTGTCCCTAGTGACGTTACTGATCAGGCGGTGAGTGACCAGGGCTTGTGGTCTGGTGAAGAGGTCTGGTGTAGCGGTCTGGTGTAGTGGTCTGGTGCAGGGGTCTGGTGTAGGGGTCTGGTGCAGGGGTCTGGTGTAGGGGTCTGGTGCAGGGGTCTGGTGTAGGGGTCTGGTGCAGGGGTCTGGTGTAGGGGTCAGGTGTAGCGGCCTGGTGTAGTGGTCTGATGTAGCGGTCTGGTGTAGTGGTCTGGTGCAGGGGTCTGGTGTAGGGGTCTGGTGAAGAGGTCTGGTGCAGGGGTCTGGTGTAGTGGTCTGGTGCAGGGGTCTGGTGTAGTGGTCTGGTGTAGTGGTCTGGTGTAGGCGTCTGGTGTAGTGGTCTGGTGCAGAGGTCTGGTGTAGGGGTCTGGTGTAGTGGTCTGGTGCATGGGTCTGGTGTAGGGGTCTGGTGTAGTGGTCTGGTGCAGGGGTCTGGTGTAGGGGTCTGGTGTAGTGGTCTGGTGTAGTGGTCTGGTGTAGTGGTCTGGTGTAGTGGTCTTGTGTAGTGGTCTGGCGTAGCGGTCAGGTGTAGTGGTCTGGTGTAGCGGTCAGGTGTAGTGGTCTGGTGTAGGGGTCTGGTGTAGTGGTCTGGTGAAGAGGTCTGGTGTAGCGGTCAGGTGTAGTGGTCTGGTGTAGTGGTCTGGTGTAGTGGTCTGGTGTAGTGGTCAGGTGTAGTGGTCTGGTGTAGTGGTCTGGTGTAGTGGTCTGGTGAAGAGGTCTGGTGTAGCGGTCTGATGTAGCGGTCCTGGTGTAGTGGTCTTGTGCAGCGGTCTGGTGTAGTGGTCAGGTGTAGTGGCCTGATGTAGTGGTCTTGTGTAGTGGTCTTGTGAAGTGGTCTGATGTAGTGGTCTGGAGTAGCGGTCTGGTGTAGCAGTCTGGTGTAGCGGTCTGGTGTAGTAGTCTGGTGTAGCAGTCTGGAGTAGCGGTCCTGGTGTAGTGGTCTTGTGCAGCGGTCTGGTGTAGTAGTCTGGTGTAGTGGTCTGGAGTAGCTTTCTGGTGTAGTGGTCTGGTGCAGCGGTCTGGTGTAGTGGTCTGGTGAAGTGGTCTGGTGTAGCAGTCTGGTGTAGCGGTCTGGTGTAGCGGTCCTGGTGTAGTGGTCTTGTGCAGCAGTCTGGTGTAGTGGTCTGGTGAAGTGGTCTGGTGTAGTGGCCTGATGTAGTGGTCTGGTGTAGCGGTCTGGTGTAGGGGTCTGGTGTAGTGGTCTGGTGTAGTGGTTTGATGTAGTGGTCTGCTGTAGTGGTCTGGTGTAGCGGTCTGGTGTAGCGGTCTGGTGTAGTGGTCTAGTGTAGTGGTCTGGTGTAGTGGTCTGCTGTAGTGGTCTGGTGTATTGGTCTGGAGTAGTAGTCTGGTGTAGTGGTTTGGTGTAGTGGTCTGGTGTAGTGGTTTGTTGTAGTGGTCTGGTGTAGTGGTCTGAGGTAGCGGTCTGGTGTAGTGGTCTGGTGAAGCAGTTTGGCGTAGTGGTCTGGTGTAGTAGTCTTGTGCAACGGTCTGGTGTAGTGCTCTGGTGTAGTAGTCTGGTGTAGTGGTCTGGTGTAGTGGTCTGGTGTAGCAGTCTGGTGTAGTGGTCTAGTGTAGTGGTCTGAAGTACCAGTCTGATGTAGTGGTCTGCTGTAGTGGTCTGGTGTATTGGTCTGGTGTAGTGGTCTAGTGTAGCAGTCTGGTGTAATGGTCTGGTGTAGTGGTCTGGTATAGTGGTCTGGTGTAGTGGTCTGGTGCAGCAGTCTGGTGTAGTGGTCTAGTGTAGTGGTCTAGTGTAGCATTCTGGTGTAGCGGTCTGGTGTAGCGGTCTGGTGTAGCAGTCTGGTGTGGCGGTCTGGTGTAGCGGTCTGGTGTAGTGGTGTAGTGGTCTGGTGTAGTAGTCTGATGTAGGCGTCTGGTAAAGTGGTCTGGTGCAGCGGTCTGGTGTAGTGGTCTGGTGAAGGGGTCTGGTATAGTGGTCTGGTGTAGTGGTCTGGTGTAGTGGTCTGGTGTAGTGGTCTGGTGTAGTGGTCTGGTGTAGTGATCTGGTGTAGAGGTCTGGTGTATTGGTTTGATGTAATGGTCTGCGGTAGTGGTCTGGTGTAGTGGTCTGCTGTTGTCGTCTGCTGTAGTGATCTGGTGTAGTGGTCTAGTGCAGCGGCCTGGTGTAATAATCTGGTTTAGCAGTCTGGTGTAGGGGTCTGATGTAGTGGTCTGGTGTAGTGGTCTAGTGTAGCAGTCTGGTGTAATAATCTGGTTTAGCAGTCTGGTGTAGTGGTCTGGTGTAGTGGTCTAGTGTAGCAGTCTGGTGTAATAATCTGGTTTAGCAGTGTGGTGTAGTGGTCTGGTGTAGCAGTCTGGTGTAGTGGTCTGGTGTAGCGGTCATGTGCAGCGGTCTGGTGTAGTGGTCTGGTGTAGTGGTCTGGTGTAGTGGTCTGATGTAGTGGTCTGGTGCAGCAGTCTGGTGTAGTGGTCTAGTGTAGTGGTCTAGTGTAGTGGTCTGATGTAGCGGTCTGGTGTAGTGGTCTGGTGTAGTGGTCTAGTGTAGTGGTCTGCTGTAGCAGTCTGGTGTAGCAGTCTGGTGTAGCAGTCTGGTGTAGAGGTCTGGTGTAGCGGTCTGGTGTATTGGTCGGGAGTAGTGGTCTGGTGTAGTGGTCTGGTGTAGTGGTCTGGTGTAGCAGTCTGGGTAAGTGGTCTGGTGTAGTGGTCTGGTGTAGCGGTCTGGTGTAGTGGTCTGGTGTAGTAATCTGGTGTAGCGGTCTGGTGTAGTGGTCTGGTGTAGTGATCTGGTGAAGCAGTCTGGTGTAGTGGTCTTGTGCAGCGTTCTGGTGTAGTGGTGTGGTGTAGTGGTCTGGTTTAGCGGTCTGATGTAGTGGTCTGGTGTAGCGGTCTGGTGTAGTAGTCTGACGTAGTGGTCTGGTGTAGTGGTCTGGTGTAGTGGTCTAGTGTAGTGGTCTGAAGTAGCAGTCTGATGTAGTGGTCTGCTGTAGTAGTCTGGTGTAGTAGTCTTGTGTAGTGGTCTAGAGTAGTGGTCTGGTGTAGTGGTCTAGTGTAGTGGTCTGCGTAGAAGTCCGGTGTATTGGTCTGGTGTAGCGGTCTGGTGTAGTGGTCTGCTGTAGTGGTCTAGAGTAGTGGTCTGGTGTAGCAGTCTGGTGTAGCAGTCTGGTGTAGCAGTCTGGTGTAGCGGTCTGGTGTAGCAGTCTGGTGTAGCGGTCTGGTGTAGGGGTCTTGTATAGTGGTCTGGTGTAGTGATCTAGTGTAGCGGTCTGGTGTAGTGGTCTGGTGTAGTGGTCTGGTGTAGTGATCTGGTGCAGCGGTCTGGTGTAGTGGTCTGGTGTAGTGGTCTGATGTAATGGTCTGGTGTAATGGTCTGGTGTAGCGGTCTAGTGTAGTGGTCTGGTGTAGTGGTCTGATGCAGTGGTCTGCTATAGTGGTCTGGTGTAGTGGTCTAGTTCAGCGGCCTGGTGTAATAATCTGGTTTAGCGGTCTGGTGTAGTGGTCTGGTGTAGCAGTCTGGTGTAGCGGTCATGTTCTAGTGGTCTGGTGTAGCGGTCATGTGCAGCTGTCTGGTGTAGTGGTCTGGTGTAGTGGTCTGATGTAGTGGTCTAGTGTAGCGGTCTGGTGTAGTGGTCTGATGTAGTGGTCTGGTGTAGTAGTCTAGTGTAGTTGTCTGATGTAGCAGTCTGGTGTAGTGGTCTGGTGTAGCGGTACGGTGTAGTGGTCTGGTGTAGTGGTCTGGTGTAGCGGTCTGGTGCAGCAGTCTGGTGTAGTGGTCTGGTGTAGTGGTCTGGTGTAGTGGTCTGGTGTAGTGGTCTAGTGTAGTGGTCTGGTGTAGCAGTCTGGTGTAGTGGTCTGGTGTAGATGTCTGGTGTAGCAGTCTGGTGTAGAAGTTTAGTGTAGCGGTCTGGTGTAGTGGTCTGGTGTAGCGGTCCTGGTGTAGTGGTCTTGTGCAGTGGTCTGATGTAATGGCCTGGTGTAGTGGTCTGGTGTAGCGGTCTGGTGTAGTGGTCTGGTGCAGTGGTCTGATGCAGTGGTCTGCTGTAGTGGTCTGGTGTAGTGGTGTAGTGCAGCGGCCTGGTGTAATAATCTGGTTTAGCGGTCTGGTGTAGTGGTCTGGTGTAGCAGTCATGTTGTAGTGGTCTGGTGTAGCGGTCTTGTGCAGCGGTCTGGTGTAGTGGTCTGGTGTAATAATCTGGTGTAGTGGTCTGGTGTAGTGAACTGGTGTAGCGGTCTGGAGTAGTGGTCTGATATATTGGTCTGGTGAAGCGGTTTGGTGTAGTGGTCAAATGTTGTTGTCTGGTGCAGCGGCCTGGTGTAATAATCTGGTGTAGCAGTCTTGTGTAGCGGTCATGGTATAGTGGTCTGGTGTTGCGGCCTGGTGTAGCGGTCCTGGTGTAGTGGTCTTGTGCAGCGGTCTGGTGTAGTGGTCTGGTGTAGTATTCTGGTGAAGTGATCTGGTGTAGCGGTCTGGTGTAGCGGTCTGATGTAGTGGTCTGGTATAGTGGTCTGGTGTAGTGGTCTGATGTAGCATTCTGATGTAGTGGTTTGCTATAGTGGTCTGGTGTAGTGGTCTGATGTAGCATTCTGATGTAGTGGTCTGCTGTAGTGGTCTGGTGTAGTGGTCTAGTGTAGTAGACTGGTGTAATGGTCTGGTGTAGTGGTCTGGTGTAGCAGTCTGGTGTAGCGGTCTGGTGTAGCAGTCTGGTGTAGCGGTCTGGTGTAGCAGTCTGGTGTAGTGGCCTGGTGTATTGGTCTGATTTAGCAGTCTGGTGTAGTGGTCTGGTGTAGTGTTCTGGTGTAGTGGCCTGGTGTATTGGTCTGATTCAGCAGTCTGGTGTAGTGGTCTGGTGTAGTGCTCTGGTGTAGCAGTCTGGTGTAGCAGTCTTGTGTAGCAGTCTGGTGCAGCGGTCTGGTGTAGAGGTCTCGTGTAGCGGTCTTGTGTAGTGGTCTGGTGTAGTGGTCTGGTGTAGTAATCTGGTGTAGCGGTCTGGTGTAGTAGTCTGGTGTAGTGGACTGGTGTAGCGGTCTGGTGTAGTTGTCTGGTGTAGTGGTCTGGTGTAGTGGTCTGGTGTAGTGGTCTGGTGTAGTAGTCTAGTGTAGTAGCCTGATGTAGGGGTCTGGTGTAGCGGTCTGGAGTAGTGGTCTGATGTATTGGTCTGGTGTAGCGGTTTGGTGTAGTGGTCTGATGTAGTTGTCTGGTTGTAGTGGTCTGGAGTAGTGGTCTGATGTAGCAGTCTGATGTAGTGGTCTGCTGTAGTGATCTGGTGTAGTGGTCTAGTGCAGCCGTCATGGTGTAGTGGTGTGGTGTAGCTGTCTGGTGTAGCCGGCTGGTGTAATAATCTGGTGTAACGGTCATGGTGTAGTGGTCTGGTTTAGCGGTCTGGTGTAGCAGTCCTGGTGTAGTGGTCTTGTGCAGCGGTCTGGTGTAGTGGTCTGGAGTAGTGGTCTGGTGTAGCAGTCTGGTGTAGCAGTCTTGTGTAGCAGTCTGGTGTAGCGGTCTGGTGTAGTGGTCTGGAGTAGCGGTCTGGATCTGTGGTCTGGAGTAGCAGCCTGGTGTAGTGGTCTGCTGTAGTAATCTGGTGTAGCAGTCTGGTGTAGTGGTCTGCTGTAGTGGACTGGTGTAGCGGTTTGGTGTAGTGGTCTGGTGAAGCGGTCTGGTGTAGTGGTCTGGTGTAGTGGTCTTTTGAAGCGGTCTGGTGTAGTGGTCTGGTGTAGTGGTCTAGTGTAGCAGTCTGGTGTACCAATCGGGTGTAGCTGTCTGGTGTAGTGGTCTGGTGTAGTGGTCTAGTGTAGCGGTCTGGTGTAGTGGTCTGGTGAAGCGGTCTTGTGTAGTGGTCTGGTGTAGTGGTCAGGTGTAGTGGTCTGGTATATGGGTCTGATGTAGCGGTCTGGTGTAGCAGTCTGGTGTAGTGGTCTGGTGAGTAGTAGGGGGTAAGCGCCACAGAGGATTTTTTTTCTGGGGGAAAAAATCCCGTGTAGCGCTTGGGGGTTTTCAGGTGAATTTGCAAAATCCCCTGTAGCGCTTGGGGGGTTTCAGGTAAATTTGGGGAGTCACAGATTTGGGATTAAGGATTTCTTATGAGTGAGTAATTTCCGAGATTTTAGAAGTTGTTAAAGTTCTTATGATGAAAATAATTTCCGAGACTTAGAAGTTTGTTAAAGGTCTTATGGGAGAAATTCAAATTCGTCTTTATGAGCCAGGGTTTTCAGGTAAATTTTGTCAGTCACAGATTTTAGAAGTTGTTAAAGTTCTTATCATGAAATAATGTCATACGAGTTTTGTTAAAAGTTCTTATTTGTTTCTTACTTAGAAACTTGTATATTGCTATATATCTGAATCATTTCTCTGCCTCTCCCGCTCGTACCTCACACCCCCTCCCCTTACCTCGCAATCTGTCGCCTCACCTGTGTTTACTTTAGACCGTCAGCCAGACGCGGCCGTCAGGTCACCTCTTATCTTATCTTATCTTATCTTCTCCATAATATCTGGACTGTCCCTCTCTCTCTCTCTCTCTCTCTCTCTCTCTCTCTCTCTCCCTCTCTCTCTCTCTCTCTCTCTCTCTCTCTCTCTCTCTCTCTCTCTCTCTCTCTCTCTCTCTCTCTCTCTCTCTCTCTCTCTCTCTCTCTCTCTCTCTCTCTCTCTCTCTCTCTCCCCTTCATATTGTTCATTCATAGTTCCTTTTCATTAAACTATTCAGTTTTACATATATAAAACAAAGTCAGGGACTAGCTCACGTTCCCACCTTAGTTTTACTAATACATCTTCTTTAGTATCCAATCATTTTCTTCGAAATTTAAAACACAGCTATTTCAAACGTATTAAAATACAATAATTTGGAATCGAGCTCCAGCTCCTATCCCCCGCCTTAGTCCCCTGTCGTATAATGAATACTAACAGTCCAATCCCTCTAAAATTAAAAAATAATCATATTTCAAACGTAGTTCAATACAGTAATTAAGTTACCGAGCTCCAGCTCTTGTCCTCCACCTTAGTTCCCTCACACATCTTCGTTAATACCTATTCAAATTCCCCGAAATTTCTACCCTCTGTATTTCAGACATAGTTTAGTAAATGCAAACAGTTACCGAACTCTAGCTCTTATCCTCCGCCTTAGCTCTCTCTCTCGTATCTTCGTTAATATCTAATCAAATTCCCTGAAATTTCTACCCTCTGTATTTCAGACGTAGTTTAGTAAATCCAAACAATTATCAAACTCTAGCTCTTGTCCCCAGCTTAGTTCATTTGTACAAGATCGTTAGTAACAGACCAATTTTCCCCCCGAAATTTAAAGCAGACATACTTCAAAGTTATTAAATAAGATCAAGTCAATTACTGAGCTCCAGCTCTCGTCCTCCACCTTAGTTCATTTGTACAAGATCGTTAGTAACAGACCAATTTTCCCCCCGAAATTTAAAGCAGACATACTTCAAAGTTAGTAAATAAGATCAAGTCAGTTACTGAGCTCCAGCTCTCGTCCTCCACCTTAGTTCCCTCGCACATCTTCGTCAAACCTAATCAATTTCCCTGAAATTTTTACCCTCTGTATTTCAGATACCGTAAATAAGATCAAAACAGTTATCGAGCTCCAGCTCTCGTCCCCACCTTAGTTCTCTCTCGTATATTTGTAAATAACGCATCAATTTCCCCAAAATTTCTACCCTCTGTATTTCAGACGTAGTTTAGTAAATCCGAACAATTATCAAACTCTAGCTCTTGTCCCCAGCTTAGTTCATTTTGTACAAGTTCTTTATTTTCCAACTAAATCACCCCGAGATTTAAGATCACCTTATTTCTAACGTAGTAAAATTAATCTGGACATAAGCCAAGCTCCATTTCCTCAGTCTTAGATCATCGAACATAATTATATCCGATCAAGTCCCTCTCCAGCCTATCTCTTTATCAGAGTAATTACCTTAACCTTCTCATCCCCCACGTATCCAAATCTTCAATAATCATACTGTATTTGCATATTTTCTCTATATTCAGCTGTGTTCTTCACATTTTGTCCATGTTTTCTGTGTTCATTCCATGTTCTACAAATGTTCACAGCATGCTCAGTTCAAATTTTTTCTACCATTTTCCCCGTATGTTCACTATGTTCTTTGTCATGTTTTTCATGTACATCATATGTTCTCTGTATAACTTTTATACCCAATATTCATGTTCTCAATGTTCTTAGCTTGTTCTTCACATGTTCAGTGTTCATTCTTTGTATTCCCTATGTTCCTTATCATGTCTTCATATTCTCTATAAGTTCATATTCCCTGCATGTTCACTCTATTCATCAACTCTTTTCTTACATGTTTTCTGTGTTCACCGTATGTTCACTGTGTTCATTCCCCTACTTAACCTCAATTTTTTGTTCTTTGTTTCTTTAAACCAATTTGTTTCTTCCATTCACTAACTAGTTCTTTGTCAAATAATATTATACTGCAATACAGTTCCCTCAACAATTTTAGTCACCCAGTTTTTATTTGCAAAACTATGTCAAAGTAATTCTCGTAGTCAACTTAATAGTTCTACCAACCCTGTTCTTAAACAAATCTACACTTTATTCAGTTCCAAATTTACAAAGACAAACCTTTCTTGTAACTTCTTAACTAAACTTATTATCCAATCAACTAAAACATAGTCACTTTCGTCATTTCTCAACTAAACTTATTATCCAATCAACCAAAAAATAGTCAGGATTAATCTCATTCAACACCGTTCTTAACTAAAACAACCTTTCTCTTAGCTAAAAATAGTCAGGATTAATCTCATTCAACACCGTTCTTAACTAAAACAACCTTTCTCTTAGCTAAAAATTGTCAAAGGAATCTTTCCAATACTGTTCATAACTAACTTTATCCATCGTCAAGTAATTGAAAATATTCTCGTTCATCATTGTTCCTAACTAAAATTATGTTTTCGTCAAGTAAGAAAATATAGTCAAAGATATCTATCATCGTCGTTCTTAACTAACATTTATACTTTGTCGTGCACTAAAATAGTCACTGTCGTCATATTTTTTTTCTTTGTCTTTCCTCAACTAAAATAGTCAAATGTAACTTTTTCAACACTTTCGTAACTAAAATTATACGTCGCTAAGTAAGAAAAATAGTCAAATGTAACTTTTTCAGCACTTTCGTAAAAATTATATGACGTTAAGTAAGAAAAATAGTCAAAGGTGCTCTCCGTAACACCAAAGTTACTCTTCGAGATAACAAAAGACACTCTCAAACACTCAAAAATTTACTCGCATCCTCAAAGTTTTTCTCAGAGTCATCAAAAAGTTAATCTCAGTCATCAAAATGCTATTCTCTAAGTAGCCTTTCATTCATCAGAGAAACTTTGTAAGACATCTTCGTTCATTAAAGTTAATCTCAGAGGCATAAAAGTTATTCTCAGTCATCAAAAAGTTAATCTCAGTCATCAAAATGCTATTCTCTAAGTAACCTTTCGTTCATCAGAGAATCTTTCTAAGATATCTTCGTTCATTAAAGTTAATCTCAGAGGCATAAAAGTTTTTCTCAGAGCTATCAAACTTATTCTCGATGCCATCAAAAAGTATTTTCTCGTTCATCAAAGTTAATCTCAGAGTTAACAAAGGTAATCTCTAACTCACTTTCGTTCTACATATTAATTCTCTAAGTCCTCAAAGTTATTCTCTAAGACAACAAAGGTATTCTCTAAGACAACAAAGTCTTTCTCAGAGCTATCAAACTTGTTCTCAAAGTCATCAAAAAGTTATTCTCTGAGCTAACAAAATACTACTCATGTTCTCAAAGACATTCTCAAAGTCATCAAAGTTATTCTACGAGCTATCAAACTTGTTCTCAAAGTCATCAAAGTTATTCACAGAGTCATCAAAGTTATTCGGCAACTCACTTTTGTTCATTAAAGTTAATTTCTATGTTATAAAAGTTATTCTCAGAGACATCTAAAGTTAATCTTGCTCATCAAAGTTGTTCTCTAAGACATAAAAGTTATTCTCAGAGTCATCAAAAGTTGTTCTCTAAGACATCAATGTTGCTATCTAAGACATCAAAGATGTTCTCTAAATCATAAAAGTTAATCGTTAAGTCACCTTTGTTCATTAGAGAAACTTTCCAATCCATATTCGTTGACCAAAGTTATTCTCAGAGTCATCAAAGTAATCTCTAATTCACCTTCGTTCTCCAAAAGTTGTTCTCTAAGACACCTTCGTTCATCAAAGAAACTCTCCTTCTTCCATCATGTTATTCTTTAAGACATCTTCAGTCATAAAATTTCTCTCCAAAATGTAACTAGTTCAGCTTTTCATACCAAACCTGCACTTCTGTTAAAACATATTTTCTTAGTTGATTTACAATAAAACTGTTCTCTGAACTACACTGTTCAAACCTACGTAACCTATCCTCTCCACCCAATGTTACTTAACGTAACATTCCTAAACCTAACTTTACCTATCCTAACATAACTTACCTTACCTTACCTATCTTACCTAACTTTACCTATCTTACCTAACTTTACCTATCTTACCTAACGTAACCTTCATAACCTAACTTTACCTATCCTAACATAACCTACCTTACCTTACCTATCTTACCTAACTTTACCTATCCTAACATAACTTAACCTTCATAACCTAACTTTACCTATCCTAACATAACCTACCTTACCTTAACTATCTTACCTAACTTTACCTATCCTAACATAACTTACCTTACCTATCATAACTAACTTACCTAACCTAACTTACCTACATTTACCTAACTTACCTACATTACCTAACTTTACCTATCCTAACTTAACTTACCTAACTTATCCTGCTTAACCTATCTTACCTACATTTACCTAACTTAACCTGCTTAACCTAACTTTACCTATCCTAACTTACCTAACTTATCCTGCTTAACCTAACTTAACCTACATTACCTAACTTAACTTAACCTGCTTAACCTAACTTACATAACTTAACCTAAATTACCTAACTTTACCTATCCTAACTTAACTTAACTTACCTAACTTACCTAACCTAACTTACCTACATTTACCTAACTTACCTACATTACCTAACTTTACCTATCCTAACTTAACTTACCTAACTTATCCTGCTTAACCTATCTTACCTACATTTACCTAACTTAACCTGCTTAACCTAACTTTACCTATCCTAACTTAACTTACCTAACTTATCCTGCTTAACCTAACTTAACCTAACTTACATAACTTAACCTAAATTACCTAACTTTACCTATCCTAACTTAACTTAACTTACCTAACTTATCCTGCTTAACCTATCTTACCTACATTTACCTAACTTAACCTGCTTAACCTAACTTTACCTATCCTAACTTAACTTACCTAACTTATCCTGCTTAACCTAACTTACCTACATTACCTAACTTAACTTAACCTAACTTACATAACTTAACCTAACTTACCTAACTTAACCTATCTTACCTACATTTACCTAACTTAACCTGCTTAACCTAACTTTACCTATCCTAACTTACATAACCTAACCTAACCTAACTTAACTTACCTAACTTAACCTAACTTACGTACATTTACCTAACTTAACGTGCTTAACCTAACTTTACCTATCCTAACTTAACTTACCTAACTTATCCTGCTTAACCTAACTTACCTACATTACCTAACTTAACCTGCTTAACCTAACTTACATAATTTAACCTAACTTCACATATCTTACCTAACTTAACATTCATAACCTAAATTTACCTATCCTAACATAACTTACCTTACATTACCTATCTTACCTAACTTTACCTAACTTACATAACTTAACCTGCTTAACCTAACTTATATAAATTATCTTACCTATCCTAACGTAACCTAACTTGCTTTACCTAACTTAATCTTACATTCCCAAACTGATGTATCCTAACTTATCTAGTCCAACCAGACATGACCTAACTTACATAATTATTCCTGCTTGTCTTTTGTGTTTCGTCAATCATTGTCTCATTCATTTACTCATTTCAAGGGTTAATTTCTCAAATGGACATTTTTGCATTTCAAGTGTTATTTGTTTAAGATTGGGTGTTTAACCATTTCAAAGGATTTTTGTTATATATGGGAATTTACTCATTTCAAGGGCAAATTTCTCAAATGGTCATTTTTGCAGATCAAGGGTTATTTGTTAAAGTTCCTCAAGTTGCTCATAAGTTGTATTTATTATGTTTTTTATCATTTATTCTTATTCCTTAACCCCTTAACCTAACCTCTTGTAATCTTAGTGTATTTAGTAGGTTCTATCATATGTTCTTATTCCCCAACCCTTTAACCTAACCTTTCAGATGTAGTTTATTGTGTTTTGACGTATTTGTTGAATATATTATCCTTTTCCTAACCTTTCAGATGTAGTTTTGTTTCTCCTTTTGTATATTTTTACCCAAACCCACCATCCCACTTATCCTTCTTTCCTTCTTTTACTTTGTTTTCACATATAAGTTCATTCTTTATCTTAGTAATAATAAAATTACAATAGTAAAGAATCAGATCTACTAAGACTTGAAATTGAGAAAAACAAGAGAGCAAGTGAGTGAGAGCATGAAAAGAGGAGAAAAGAGTAAGAGAGAGGGGGGAGGAAGAGCATGGGAGCACTAAGACTTGAATTTGAGAAAAGAAAAACTAAGTGAATGAGAGTGAAGGTGAGAGAATGGGAGCATTAAGACTTGAATTTGAGAAAGAAGAGAGCATTTGAGCAAATGAGTGAGAGAGAGGGGGAGGAAGAGAGAGAATAAGGGAGAGAGATAGAAAAGGGGGGTTAGAAGGAGTAGGAGAAACAAAGTAAAAGAAGGAAAGAAGGATAAGTGGGATGGTGGGTTTGGGTAAAAATATACAAAAGGAGAAACAAAACTACATCTGAAAGGTTATGAAAAGGATAATATATTCAACAAATACATCAAAACACAATAAACTACATCTGAAAGGTTAGGTTAAAGGGTTGGGGAATAAGAACATATGATAGAACCTACTAAATACACTAAGATTACAAGAGGTTAGGTTAAGGGGTTAAGGAATAAGAATAAATGATAAAAAACATAATAAATACAACTTATGAGCAACTTGAGGAACTTTAACAAATAACCCTTGATCTGCAAAAATGACCATTTGAGAAATTTGCCCTTGAAACGAGTAAATTCCCATATATAACAAAAATCCTTTGAAATGGTTAAACACCCAATCTTAAACAAATAACACTTGAAATGCAAAAATGTCCATTTGAGAAATTAACCCTTGAAATGAGTAAATGAATGAGACAATGATTGACGAAACACAAAAGACAAGCAGGAATAATTATGTAAGTTAGGTCATGTCTGGTTGGACTAGATAAGTTAGGATACATCAGTTTGGGAATGTAAGATTAAGTTAGGTAAAGCAAGTTAGGTTACGTTAGGATAGGTAAGATAATTTATATAAGTTAGGTTAAGTTAGGTAAAGTTAGGTAAGATAGGTAATGTAAGGTAAGTTATGTTAGGATAGGTAAAGTTAGGTTATGAATGTTAAGTTAGGTAAGATATGTAAAGTTAGGTTAAATTATGTAAGTTAGGTTAAGCAGGTTAAGTTAGGTAATGTAGGTAAGTTAGGTTAAGCAGGATAAGTTAGGTAAGTTAAGTTAGGATAGGTAAAGTTAGGTTAAGCACGTTAAGTTAGGTAAATGTAGGTAAGTTAGGTTAAGTTAGGTAAGTTAAGTTAGCTTAGGTTAGGTTAGGTTATGTAAGTTAGGATAGGTAAAGTTAGGTTAAGCAGGTTAAGTTAGGTAAATGTAGGTAAGTTAGGTTAAGTTATGTAAGTTAGGTTAAGTTAAGTTAGGTAATGTAGGTAAGTTAGGTTAAGCAGGATAAGTTAGGTAAGTTAAGTTAGGATAGGTAAAGTTAGGTTAAGCAGGTTAAGTTAGGTAAATGTAGGTAAGATAGGTTAATCAGGATAAGTTAGGTAAGTTAAGTTAAGTTAGGATAGGTAAAGTTAGGTAATTTAGGTTAAGTTATGTAAGTTAGGTTAAGCAGGTTAAGTTAAGTTAGGTAATGTAGGTTAAGTTAGGTTAAGCAGGATAAGTTAGGTAAGTTAAGTTAGGATAGGTAAAGTTAGGTTAAGCAGGTTAAGTTAGGTAAATGTAGGTAAGATAGGTTAAGCAGGATAAGTTAGGTAAGTTAAGTTAGGATAGGTAAAGTTTGGTTACGCAGGTTAAGTTAGGTAAATGTCGGTAAGATAGGTTAAGCAGGATAAGTTAGGTAAGTTAAGTTAGGATAGGTAAAGTTAGGTAATGTAGGTAAGTTAGGTAAATGTAGGTAAGTTAGGTTAGGTAAGTTAGGTAAGTTAAGTTAAGTTAGGATAGGTAAAGTTAGGTAATTTAGGTTAAGTTATGTAAGTTAGGTTAAGCAGGTTAAGTTAGGTAATGTAGGTTAAGTTAGGTTAAGCAGGATAAGTTAGGTAAGTTAAGTTAGGATAGGTAAAGTTAGGTTAAGCAGGTTAAGTTAGGTAAATGTAGGTAAGATAGGTTAAGCAGGATATGTTAGGTAAGTTAAGTTAGGATAGGTAAAGTTAGGTAATGTAGGTAAATGTAGGTAAGTTAGGTATGATAGGTAAGGTAAGTTATGTTAGGATAGGTAAAGTTAGGTAAGATAGTTAAGGTAAGGTAGGTTATGTTAGGATAGGTAAAGTTAGGTTATGAAGGTTAAGTTATGTTAGGATAGGTAAAGTTAGGTATGATAGGTAAGGTAAGGTAGGTTATGTTAGGATAGGTAAAGTTAGGTTATGAAGGTTACGTTAGGTAAGATAGGTAAAGTTAGGTAAGATAGGTAAAGTTAGGTAAGATAGGTAAAGTTTGGTAAGATAGGTAAGGTAAGGTAAGTTATGTTAGGATAGGTAAAGTTAGGTTTAGGAATGTTACGTTAAGTAACATTGGGTGGAGAGGATAGGTTACGTAGGTTTGAACAGTGTAGTTCAGAGAACAGTTTTAGGGTAAATCAACTAAGAAAATATGTTTTAACAGAAGTGCAGGTTTGGTATGAAAAGCTGAACTAGTTACATTTTGGAGAAATTTTATGACTGAAGATGTCTTAAAGAATAACATGATGGAAGAAGGAGAGTTTCTTTGATGAACGAAGGTGTCTTAGAGAACAACTTTTGGAGAACGAAGGTGAATTAGAGATTACTTTGATGACTCTGAGAATAACTTTGGTCAACGAATATGGATTGGAAAGTTTCTCTAATGAACGAAGGTGACTTAACAATTAACTTTTATGATTTAGAGAACATCTTTGATGTCTTAGATAGCAACATTGATGTCTTAGAGAACAACTTTTGATGACTCTGAGAATAACTTTTATGTCTTAGAGAACAACTTTGATGAGCAAGATTAACTTTAGATGTCTCTGAGAATAACTTTTATGTCTTAGAGAACAACTTTGATGAGCAAGATTAACTTTAGATGTCTCTGAGAATAACTTTTATAACATAGAAATTAACTTTAATGAACAAAAGTGAGTTACCGAATAACTTTGATGACTCTGTGAATAACTTTGATGACTTTGAGAACAAGTTTGATAGCTCGTAGAATAACTTTGATGACTTTGAGAATGTCTTTGAGAACATGAGTAGTATTTTGTTAGCTCAGAGAATAACTTTTTGATGACTTTGAGAACAAGTTTGATAGCTCTGAGAAAGACTTTGTTGTCTTAGAGAATACCTTTGTTGTCTTAGAGAATAACTTTGAGGACTTAGAGAATTAATATGTTGAACGAAAGTGAGTTAGAGATTACCTTTGTTAACTCTGAGATTAACTTTGATGAACGAGAAAATACTTTTTGATGGCATCGAGAATAAGTTTGATAGCTCTGAGAAAAACTTTTATGCCTCTGAGATTAACTTTAATGAACGAAGATATCTTAGAAAGATTCTCTGATGAATGAAAGGTTACTTAGAGAATAGCATTTTGATGACTGAGATTAACTTTTTGATGACTGAGAATAACTTTTATGCCTCTGAGATTAACTTTAATGAACGAAGATGTCTTAGAAAGTTTCTCTGATGAATGAAAGGCTACTTAGAGAATAGCATTTTGATGACTGAGATTAACTTTTTGATGACTCTGAGAAAAACTTTGAGGATGCGAGTAAATTTTTGAGTGTTTGAGAGTGTCTTTTGTTATCTCGAAGAGTAACTTTGGTGTTACGGAGAGCACCTTTGACTATTTTTCTTACTTAACGACATATAATTTTTACGAAAGTGCTGAAAAAGTTACATTTGACTATTTTTCTTACTTAGCGACATATAATTTTAGTTACGAAAGTGTTGAAAAAGTAACATTTGACTATTTTAGTTGAGGAAAGACAAAGAAAAAAAATATGACGACAGTGACTATTTTAGTGCACCACAAAGTATAAATGTTAGTTAAGAACGACGATGATAGATATCTTTGACTATATTTTCTTACTTGACGAAAACATAATTTTAGTTAGGAACAATGATGAACGAGAATATTTTCAATTACTTGACGATGGATAAAGTTAGTTATGAACAGTATTGGAAAGATTCCTTTGACAATTTTTAGCTAAGAGAAAGGTTGTTTTAGTTAAGAACGGTGTTGAATGAGATTAATCCTGACTATTTTTAGCTAAGAGAAAGGTTGTTTTAGTTAAGAACGGTGTTGAATGAGATTAATCCTGACTATTTTTAGCTAAGAGAAATGTTGTTTTAGTTAAGAACGGTGTTGAATGAGATTAATCCTGACTATTTTTTGGTTGATTGGATAATAAGTTTAGTTGAGAAATGACGAAAGTGACTATGTTTTAGTTGATTGGATAATAAGTTTAGTTAAGAAGTTACAAGAAAGGTTTGTCTTTGTAAATTTGGAACTGAATAAAGTGTAGATTTGTTTAAGAACAGGGTTGGTAGAACTATTAAGTTGACTACGAGAATTACTTTGACATAGTTTTGCAAATAAAAACTGGGTGACTAAAATTGTTGAGGGAACTGTATTGCAGTATAATATTATTTGACAAAGAACTAGTTAGTGAATGGAAGAAACAAATTGGTTTAAAGAAACAAAGAACAAAAAATTGAGGTTAAGTAGGGGAATGAACACAGTGAACATACGGTGAACACAGAAAACATGTAAGAAAAGAGTTGATGAATAGAGTGAACATGCAGGGAATATGAACTTATAGAGAATATGAAGACATGATAAGGAACATAGGGAATACAAAGAATGAACACTGAACATGTGAAGAACAAGCTAAGAACATTGAGAACATGAATATTGGGTATAAAAGTTATACAGAGAACATATGATGTACATGAAAAACATGACAAAGAACATAGTGAACATACGGGGAAAATGGTAGAAAAAATTTGAACTGAGCATGCTGTGAACATTTGTAGAACATGGAATGAACACAGAAAACATGGACAAAATGTGAAGAACACAGCTGAATATAGAGAAAATATGCAAATACAGTATGATTATTGAAGATTTGGATACATGGGGGATGAGAAGGGTAAGGTAATTACTCTGATAAAGAGATAGGCTGGAGAGGGACTTGATCGGATATAATTATGTTCGATGATCTAAGACTGAGGAAATGGAGCTTGGCTTATGTCCAGATTAATTTTACTACGTTAGAAATAAGGTGATCTTAAATCTCGGGGTGATTTAGTTGGAAAATAAAGAACTTGTACAAAATGAACTAAGCTGGGGACAGGAGCTAGAGTTTGATAATTGTTCGGATTTACTAAACTACGTCTGAAATACAGAGGGTAGAAATTTTGGGGAAATTGATGGGTTATTTACAAATATACGAGAGAGAACTAAGGTGGGGACGAGAGCTGGAGCTCGATAACTGTTTTGATCTTATTTACGGTATCTGAAATACAGAGGGTAAAAATTTCAGGGAAATTGATTAGGTTTGACGAAGATGTGCGAGGGAACTAAGGTGGAGGACGAGAGCTGGAGCTCAGTAACTGACTTGATCTTATTTACTAACTTTGAAGTATGTCTGCTTTAAATTTCGGGGGGAAAATTGGTCTGTTACTAACGATCTTGTACAAATGAACTAAGGTGGAGGACGAGAGCTGGAGCTCAGTAATTGACTTGATCTTATTTAATAACTTTGAAGTATGTCTGCTTTAAATTTCGGGGGGAAAATTGGTCTGTTACTAACGATCTTGTACAAATGAACTAAGCTGGGGACAAGAGCTAGAGTTTGATAATTGTTTGGATTTACTAAACTACGTCTGAAATACAGAGGGTAGAAATTTCAGGGAATTTGATTAGATATTAACGAAGATACGAGAGAGAGCTAAGGCGGAGGATAAGAGCTAGAGTTCGGTAACTGTTTGCATTTACTAAACTATGTCTGAAATACAGAGGGTAGAAATTTTGGGGAATTTGAATAGATATTAACGAAGATGTGCGAGGGAACTAAGGTGGAGGACAAGAGCTGGAGCTCGGTAACTAAATTACTGTATTGAACTACATTTGAAATATGATTATTTTTAAATTTTAGAGGGATTGGACTGTTAGTATTCATTATACGACAGGGGACTAAGGCAGGGGATAGGAGCTGGAGCTCGATACCAAATTATTGTATTTTAATACGTTTGAAATAGCTGTGTTTTAAATCTCGAAGAAAATGATTGGATACTAAAGAAGATGTATTAGTAAAACTAAGGTGGGAACGTGAGCTAGTCCCTGACTTTGTTTTATATATGTAAAACTGAATAGTTTAATGAAAAGGAACTATGAATGAACAATATGAAGGAGAGAGAGAGAGAGAGAGAGAGAGAGAGAGAGAGAGAGAGAGAGAGAGAGAGAGAGAGAGAGAGAGAGGGAGAGAGAGAGAGAGAGAGAGAGAGAGAGAGAGAGAGAGAGAGAGAGAGAGAGAGAGAGAGAGAGAGAGAGAGAGAGAGAGAGAGAGGGAGAGAGAGAGAGAGAGAGAGAGAGAGAGAGAGAGAGAGAGAGAGAGAGGGACGGTCCAGATATTATGGAGAAGATAAGATAAGATAAGATAAGAGGTGACCTGACGGCCGCGTCTGGCTGACGGTCTAAAGTAAACTCAGGTGAGGCGACAGATTGCGAGGTAAGGGGGGGAGGGAGAGGGTGTGAGGTACGAGCGGGAGAGGCAGTGAAATGATTCAGATATATAGCAATATACAAGTTTCTAAGTAAGAAACAAATAAGAACTTTTAACAAAACTCGTATGACATTATTTCGTGATAAGAACTTTAACAACTTCTAAAATCTGTGACTGACAAAATTTACCTGAAAACCCTGGCTCATAAACACGAATTTGAATTTCTCCCATAAGACCTTTAACAAACTTCTATGTCTCGGAAATTATTTTCATCATAAGAACTTTAACAACTTCTAAAATCTCGGAAATTACTCACTCATAAGAAATCCTTAATCCCAAATCTGTGACTCCCCAAATTCACCTGAAACCCCCCAAGCGCTACAGGGGATTTTGCAAATTCACCTGAAAACCCCCAAGCGCTACACGGGACTTTTTCCCCCAGAAAAAAAATCCTCTGTGGCGCTTACCCCCTACTACTCTGGTGTAGTGGTCTGGTGTAGTGGTCTGGTGAAGTGGTCTGGTGTAGCGGTCTGGTGTAGCGGTCGAGTGTAGAGGTCTGGTGTAGTGGTCTGGTGTAGTTGTCTGGTGTAGTGGTCTGGTGCAGCAGTCTGGTTTAGTGGTCTTGTGTAGTGGTCTGGTGTAGCGGTCTGGTGTTGTGGTCTGGAGTAGCGGTCAGGTGTAGTGGTCTGTTGTAGTGGTCTGGTGTAGCGGTGTGGTGTAGAGGTCTGGTGTAGTGGTCTGGTGTAGCGGTCTGGTGTAGTGGTCTGGTATAGCGGTCTGGTGTAGTGGTCTGGTGTAGTGGTCTCGTGTAGTGGTCTGGCATAGCGATCTGGTGTAGCAGTCTGATGTAGCAGTCTGGTGTATTGGTCTTATGTAATATGGCCTGGTCTTGGTCCTTATAGCCTGGTGTAATAATCTGGTTTGAGGGTCTGGTGTAGTGGTCTGGTGTAGCTGTTTGGTTTAGCGGTCTTGTTGTAGTGGTTTGGTGTAGTGGTCATGTGCAGCGGTCTGGTGTAGTGGTCTGGTGTAGTGGTCTGGTGTAGTGGTCTGATGTAGTGGTCTGGTGCAGCAGTCTGGTGTAGTGGTCTAGTGTAGTGGTCTCATGTAGCAGTCTGGTGTAGTGGTCTGCTGCAGCAGTCTAGTGTAGCAGTCTTGTGTAGAGGTCCGGTGTAGTGGTCTGGTGTAGCGGTCTGGTGTATTGGTCTGGAGTAGTGGTCTGGTGTAGTGGTCTGGTGTAGCAGTCTGGTGTAGTGGACTGGTGTAGTGGTCTGGTGTAGCAGTCTGGTGTAGTGGTCTGGTGTAGTAATATGGTGTAGCGGTCTGGTGTAGTGGTCTTGTGTTGTGCTCTGGTGTAGCGGTCTGGTGTAGTGGTCTGGTGAAGCAGTCTGGTGTAGTGGTCTTAATGTGCAGCGGTCTGGTGTAGTGGTCTGGTGTAGTTGTCTGGTGTAGTGGTCTGATGTAGTGGTCTGGTGTAGCGGTCTGGTGTAGTGGTCTGATGTACTGGTCTGGTGTAGTGGTCTGGTGTAGTGGTCTAGTGTAGTGGTCTGAAGTAGCAGTCTGATGTAGTGGTTTGCTGTAGTGGTCTGGAGTAGTGGTCTGGTGTAGTGGTCTAGTGTAGCGGTCTGGTGTAATGGTCTGGTGTAGCGGTCTGGTGTAGTGGTCTGGTGTAGCGATCTGGAGTAGTGGTCTGGTGTTGCGGTCTGGTGTAATGGTCTGGTGTAGCGGTCTGGTGTAGTGGTCTGGTGTAGCGATCTGGAGTAGTGGTCTGGTATACAGAGAATAAAAAGAAAAAATATATGACAAAAAAAAATCAATCAAAAACAACAATTTCTCTGCAAGAAAAATACAAAGGAGTTCTCTGAAAGAAAAAAAACATACACAACAAAAATAAAAGAACAGGGAAGTAAATAAATTGGACACGGAATATTTAATGTCACAGGAGAACCTAAAAAAAATAACTAAAGCATGACAGTTGGTAAATGGCTTCCTGTGGCCTAGATGAATGTTATTCCGGCAACCTGGACAGAGCGTCGGCCATCACGTTGAGTCTGCCCGGTAGGTGGGTAATGGAAAGATTGAAGTCCTGTAGGTACAATGCCCACCTGAGGATGCATTTATTCTTCCCCTTCATCTGAGTCAGGAAGACTAGTGGGTTATGGTCCGTGTACACTTCCACTATATTACCTGTGAGGTAAACTTCGAACTTTTTACATGTTAACACTAGCGCCAACGCCTCTTTTTCTACCACTGAATAATTGCGTTGCACCTTGTCAAATTTCACAGAGTAATAATATACTGGGCGTTCCACTTGATCATCCCCAGTTTGCAACAACACTGCACCAGCACCCGAGTCAGATGCCTCGACATGAATTTTAAATGGTCGGTCGAACCTTGGACTAGCAAGCACTGGGGCAGAAGCTAAGATCAATTTCAAATTTTTAAATTCCTCTGCACAGTCTGATGACCACTTAAATTTGACGGCCTTCTGCAACAAGTCTGTGAGAGGAGTGGCAACACTGGAAAAGTTCTGACAAAAGCGTCGATAGTACGCACACATACCGATAAATCTTTGAACGTCCTTTTTAGACTTTAGCACCGGATACTCCAGAATGGCACTGATTTTATCTTGCCGAGGTAACACTTTTCCGTGGCCCACTTCATAACCGAGGTATGTCACTGTGCCTTGGCCAAAATGACACTTTTTTGCATTTAAGGTAAGATTTGCCTTTTTCAAGATTGCGAACAACTGGCGTAACCTAGCTATGTGGTCAGCCCAATTACTGTCAAAATGCACGATATCATCTAAATACGCCCGACAATTTGGCACATTAGCGAGCAAAGAGTTCATGAGTCTCTGGAACGTGGCAGGGGCATTACGCAAGCCGAACGGTAACACTTGATACTCAAAAACCCCCTCGGGTGTCACGAACGCAGTTAGTTGTTTAGCACGTTCAGTGAGTGGGATTTGATAATACCCCCTCGAGAGGTCGAATTTCGAGACGTACTTGGCGTTTCCCAGCTCGTCGATGCAGTCCTCGAGGAGGGGCAGCGGATAGGCATCCACAATGGTCACCTTGTTGAGCTGCCGATAGTCGGTGCATAATCGCCAGGAGCCGTCTGGTTTGGGGACCAAAAGGCAGGGCGAGCACCAAGAGCCCTGGCTCGGCCGGATGAGGCCGTGCTGGAGCAAGAAGTCGACCTCCTTCCGTACGATGGCCTTCTTTTCTGGACTCATCCGATAGGGTTGAAGGCGAATGGGGGTGTAGTCCGTCAACTTGACATCATGGCAAATGGCATCAGTCTGGGTCGGGACCTCCCCGAACAGACTGGAGAATTCATCAAGCAATGACTGCACCTTTTCACGTTGGGCCATCTGCAAATGGGTCAGTCCTTCCTCCACAGCATTCACAGAACTAGAATTATTGAAAATGTGATTAGTTGGGTCCCCAGAACAATCATCCCCTCCCTCACTGGAAATGGAAACATTGGTTAGTGCAATGGGCCTGGGGCCCTGGAACTTCTTCAGCTGATTTACATGTACGAGCATTACCTGGTTACGCTTGTCAGAGTGCCTCACTTTGTACGTGAGGTCCCCAGTCTTTTCTGTCACGATGTAGGGGCCTTCATACTTGTGGGACATAGTGTTCCCTAGTCGAGGCTTTAATACCAGGACAGGGTCGCCAGGCTGAAATACCCGCAACTTAGATTTAGCATCGTTACGTTCTTTCATCTTTCCTTGGGCCTTCCCAAGATTCTTTAGTGCCGCCGCCTTGCAGTCCTTGAGTCTCTGGTGGTGTTGCGCAAAGAAAGCTGAACCTTCGGTTAACGTTACGTTCCCTAACAGATTCTCCTGTA
Source organism: Procambarus clarkii (assembly GCF_040958095.1). NCBI lineage: Eukaryota > Metazoa > Arthropoda > Malacostraca > Decapoda > Cambaridae > Procambarus > Procambarus clarkii. The sequence goes on from NC_091172.1 coordinate 5,931,057, forward strand.
ACATTTGCAAGGGTCCACGAACTTTATGGCCAAAGACTAACTCAAAAGGAGACCAACCCAGTGAACTTTGTAATCCCTCTCTAGCCGCAAACAAAACATACGGTAAATTCTCATCCCAGAAGGTGAGGGAACTCTCGCACGATGTCTTCAACATCTGCTTCAGAGTTAGATGGAAACGTTCAATTACCCCCTGACTCTGTGGATGGTATGGGCTGGAAACCTTATGAGTTATTCCATGGTCCTTACAAAATTGTTCAAAAATATCAGACTTAAAGTTAGTACCATTGTCAGTTTGCACGACCCGAGGCAGTCCAAAAGTGGAAAAAAATTGCAACATTCGAGCAACAACAGTTTTTGATCGGATGTTCCTTACAGCAAAAGCCTCTGGGTAACGAGTAGTGATACACATCATCGTGATTAGGTAAATATTACCAGACTTAGTTCTAGGTAATGGTCCAACACAGTCCATTACCACATGAGAAAATGGTTCCTCTAGCACAACAATAGTTCTTAGAGGAGCTTTAGGTGGAGACTGGTTTAGGTTCCCAACCAATTGACAAACAATATACGCATTACAGAATTTTGCCACATCGCTTTTCAGCTTGGGCCAGAAAAAATATTTTAAAATTTTGTGATACGTAATATTAATACCTTGATGTCCCCCCATAGGATCATCATGAGCAGCTGCCAAAACTCTGTCTCTATAGCAGGTTGGCAACATAACCTGGTGGACTACCTTCTACTCATTTGACAAGGGGGCACTCTGTGGTCTCCATTTTCTCATCAAAATCCGATCATTGTAGTAGTACCCAGTTGCTGCATCTACAATTTCCTCCATAGAGACGGCTGTCTCATGACAATCTGCAAAAGTGGGGTCAGCTTTCTGTAACTCACTCAAGGAGGCATCTAGGCCTTGGTCAGATGCTATTGGCCGAGGCTCAACAGTGTTCTCCTCCACCTCCCCACTACTCTCGGTAGATGGCGGTGGCAGGCTCTCCACAATGTCCTCGGCCACGTCATCGAGTCGGGCCATGAATGTGTCCGCGAGGTCCACTTGGTTTTCACCACTCGGAAAGTTCCTCGTGTCCTCGGGATTTACCACCTTGGCAAGCACAGGGCTGCCCTTACATTTAAGTCCCATAGACCTGGTCACTGCGCACGCAGGGTACACAACATTATCCTCTGCGGCGGGTGGATCCAGGCAAACCTTAGGGGTAGTCAACATAATAGGCAGTCTGGAGTCCCCTACCTTATCCCCTGCTAAATCATTACCAACTATTACATCAACATTAGGGAGAGGTAGGTATGAAGTGACTCCGACTGTACAACCACCCTTGTGGAAATCAGATTCCAGGGTAACCTTATGGAGGGGTACTGCTCGAGTATCACTAGTGACACCCTCGACCAGTACCACCTCTCCAGTGTCGAGTGTTGGCACCTTCCAACACACTCTCTAAAATTAAAGTCTGGATGGCACCGGTGTCTCGGAAGATCACCATGTCCTTCCAGGAAGAACCCTCAGACAAAAGTAGTCTCCCTTTCGATAAGAATGAGGTAAGCAAGTCCAACCACTGTGGGTTGGAGGTCTTACTCCCTAACCCTTCCGAAGGCCTCAAGCTCTGTGTCACAACTAGAGCATTGGGTTTTTTTTCCGGGTACAGTTGCCAACAACGGCTAATAACGTGGTTTGGACGTTTACAGTGACCACAGATACGTCGGGGAGAAGAGACATTACTAACAGAATTACCCTTCGGTTCACCCTTAGGTACCGTGGGGCTAGACACTTTAACAGGGTTAGTTATGTCTGAAACAGAAGGTGCATTAGTTAAAGGGTTAGAATGAGCTGGTCTAAACTGGCTGTGGGTATAAGTTTTGCTACTCTGTGGGGTATAATTATTTTTATTGGGCCTTTTGCCTGCCAATTGGTAGTTTTCTGCCAACTTGGCCAAATCCCCTATTTTAGAATTTACCTCTACCCTTCCTCTTATATACTGAGCTACAATATCTAGCATACTATCTATAAACTGTTCTATTAACATAGTATTCTTAAGTGCCTCGTATGTTTCGGCTTTAGCCGAGCGAATCCATTTATCAAACAATCTAATTTGATCATTAGCAAATTCAGTGAGCGGTTGGTTGTGAGTAGGCCTAAGGTTGCGATAAGCTTGGCGGTGAGCTTCAGGCATAATTTCATATGCCCGCAAAATACGTTCCCTGACTTTATCATATTCAAAACACTCATCGTCAGGCATGTTTATAAAAATAACTTGTGCTTTACCCCTAAGTCTTCCCTGTAGGATTTTCACCCACTCTTCCTTTGGCCAGTTCATGGACATGGCCAATCTCTAAAAATGGTTGAAAAACCTTTCAGGGGTCCGACTCAGAAAATTCAGGCAAATTATGCTTTTTCTCATAATGCCTGGGGTTTGAATCCCCGGCAGGTGGAGGTCCAGTGGCATTCGCTCTAATTCTAGCCTCCTCGGTTTTGAGTCTTTGTTCCTCTAATTTTATTCTTGCTAACTCTAGAGCTAACTCTCTATCCCTATGAGCTGCACTTTCTGCTTGGCTAGGCTGGCATAAAGGTGTATCACTTTCCAATAGTTCTTCATCAATACAATGTTGTAATATTTCATTCACCAAAGTCCACTTTTTATCCACGTCATTTAATTCTAGGCCAAATTCCTTGCCTAACAATACTAAATTAGACTTGGTAAGTTTCTTTATCTCTACCACTGAAGGATTCTTTGCCAGTTCCTGCATTTCAGATGCCATCACTAATTAATTTAGCTCCTAGCCAAAGAAAAAATTAAAAATAAAAATTGAAAGAAAAAAAAAAAATTTGCATGACCCCTAAAACAAGGCCACACTAACCTTAATCGTGAAGGGATCCAGCTGGGTGTCCAGTCAGTGCAAGAATGTCCTTTTCTAGATGAGCTGGACCCTAGGCTAGCAAACAACCGTTCTGCGGAAAACAAAAAATTTTAGTTTTGGCACTCAAGAATCTAATTTTTTACAATTATAAAGTTCCTCCCGGACTGGCCAACCACTTGTTATAAAAAATGGTGGGCTTGCTATGGGGAAACTAGTGCTATTCAGGGGTAAGGTCAGTCAGAATAAAGATTTATCTATTTGGGGAGATCAGTAAGACCCGGCCCCCATGGAAACTAGAAGTAGTGCTGACTACTTGGCTACACAACAAGGTCAGTCTAGGGAATGATCAAGATCTCCTACACAGGAAGAACGATACTCTTATAATTCATGTACTTATTTATTAACCCCTTAACAGCCCCCCCATATACATTCACACCAATAACAATAATAATAACTTTACCACACTACCTTACGTTAAAAGCCTTGGTCCACATAAGCAGGATACAAGGTTTTACACTGAACACAAGCTAGGGTAAAGCTCTACTATTGAATAACTTGAAATTAGAGTCAGCTTAGGGTAGGGGGACCACGTGGTTCCAATGGAACCCCCCTTTAGAATAACTAGTAATATAAACTCTAAAAAACACCTACTACACACAAAGTATACTACTCTACACATAGAACATGAGTATGCCAGAGATTGAATAATGTACTCAGTATATACTTATCTTGAACAAGACACAGAAATAAGGAAACGGAGAGGAAATTCCTTTCACCACAGCCAGCAACCAGAGAAGGCCGCTTCAGCCCAGATCAGCCTCCCGCATCGTGTGGTGCCGGGAAGAGCCTAATTGATCGTGCAGCTAAGCACATTAAAAATCTTCCCCT